>NW_005057033.1:0-2771 GCF_000277835.1 Geospiza fortis
TTTTTTTTTTCTGGAAAAAGCTCTTTAACAAATGATTCAAGACCCAGCACGAGAAATCCACACACAAGGCAGTACACCTCCAGCCAGGTAAGGAGGGACAGCAGGTGGAGCAGGAAAGAGGAGGTGACAGTGCCTAAGTTTCAGCTACATCTGGAGATGTGTAAATCATTGAAGACCTTAAAAGTAACTCTGAGGCTCAGTGGGACAAGCATGCTACCTTGGAAGCCTCTGCTCAGAAGCAAAATAGACACTGAGCTAAGACACCTTCTCCATATGATCTGGCTAGATGCCAGTCTACAGTATTTAAACTGCACCAGGCTGGAGTCATGGGGATTTTTGGGAATTTGAATCCCCAAAACTTCCCATTCTGCAGTCAGAGGTGCAGAGAGCTCAGAACCATCTGCATTGCCGGCCCCAGTTCGTCCTCTGTTAAGTGAACCCTCCTCTAGAAAGTAAAGATCAGCTGTAGAAAACCAGGTGTAGCTACAGCAATGTAAAGCAAGACCTTGTTTCCATTTTTTCTGTTTTCAATAGAGCAGCTACTAGCAGCAACATTCTGCTGGAGCAGTCAACACAGAACAACATTTCTCCTTGTGCTCACACACTCAGTTTAAGGAAAAAGAAACATCTGTTGCTCCTGTCTTTGTCTAGTTCATTTATGAAGGCTCATTATTTTATTCTTTCTGTTACTACAACTTCCCTCTCTCCATAGAAACTATTGCTGACAATGCCTATAAGGTAGATCAATCACTCTGAGCAGAAAGATTTCATTTTCAATTCCCATTTTCATACTCATTAAAAACAGCAACAAAATCCTTAAATATATATTCATTGTTAATTATAATTATCCTATAAGCATATTGTCATTTTGCAAATGTCACTTAGATTACAAGAAAAAGTAGCAAAAAGGTATTATATAGTCAATAAAGAAAAATATACTTTAGGCTACATTACTGCAAACGGCTTTCATCTAATGGAAGATGTAAAAGGAACTAGCAGCCCACAATTCAGTCAATTTCCTAACACAAATTAAACTTGGATACAACGAAGTTCTCTTGGGGGAGTGCATAATCACTGTTTTCTAAGATGCTTTATCACCTAACCTGCTCTGAACTCCCTTGACGCTTTGAACTTCTTCACAGGACCCAGGCATAAGGGGAATTTTCCATTACATGGAAGGGGCAATGGCATGATTGTACTAAAAGCACTTTCAAAAACACAAGGGAAAACATATTTAAAAATAAAAACCAAAGAACAACTTCTCTATATTATTTTGGTATGTTCAAACTCTGTAACCAGAATTACCTTTTGTTAATCGACTGTATCTCTGCAAATCTCCCCAGCACTAAATACAAGAAATGTGCTACAAAAATACCAATGCAGAAAAAAACCAGAAGTTAATACTAAAATATACCTTAAGAAAGCTGGTATGGATAAACATTTTTCATGTCTTTTTCTGTTGGTACCTAAGTGAAAATTGTTCAAGCTTATCCAGGCAAAGAAATCTTACATACAAGGGCCTTTTATTAAGGGCCTTGTATTAAATCATGTATTAAGAAATTACTAGCTGCTAATTTGGTCCAGTTTTGTTTTTAGGCATCTGAGTTGCCCAGCTTCACCTTGAATTTAATGACCTATCTAGACAGAACTATTGTTTGGTCAGATATCCTTCCCTCCCAGCCTTCTCTGTTTACATGTAACATAAGGTAATTACCTGTATCAGAAAGGTACTAATGAGGATAAATATTAACTGGATTCTCTTTAAAACTGGAAGAGAATATATCAGAAAGAGATTTGAAGCATGACCTTGCAAACTAAGGTATCAGACATGAATGGGGTTCAAAAAACTGACCATGAAGGAGCCGCATTTTACGAACCTCTTAAAAGATCTTTAGAGTTAAGTAAGCCCAGGGATGTAGTTCTGTTTTCCACAGAATTTTGAGCCAAGATGGGAAAGTCCACAAGTTCCTCTAATTTGCCACAGATTTATGGACTACTGAGAAAGTAGGTGCTAAAAAGGATTAATTCTTGATTTACATATTCTGCTAGTAAAGTGGCAAGGTCTTATGGAACAAACACAACAGCTGCAAATTACGTAATTATGTATCCGTATGCAAATTTGCAGACATCTCCTAAATGCTGGAATACTATTTGCAATGCTAATTAAGTGCTTTTTATTACCTCTGCATAATTCTTACATGTGATCCTGTACCAGATGTCACTGTCACTTGGAAAGCCTTCATTGTCAGGTTAGCTGAGGCAGCAAGCATTAACACTGCTCATAAAAATCCTAGTTTTAATTAAATTTCCTGCAGTGTCTCAATAATTGCTCATTGTCTTCCTGTCCAAATCAGGTTGATTCCTTTTTTCAAATTGCACACCTGAATCATAACTTCCAATGCATATAAGTCTTCCTTCTCCACCTCAGCATTATCAAATATACTAAAAAGGAAAAAAGACAGGAAAAGCAACATCTTCAGATGCCCATATCATTTCCTTATGGAAGTTTATGCAGTAAATGTCAAGAGAAAGACAAATAAGGGATACTGATTTTGAAAAATGTTGAACTGTTTCTGTGCAGGAAGAAGTCATATAGAGGTTGCAATCATCAGTGGCATCACTCCTTCACATTGTAACTCAGAGTAAGTTGCAAACCAGGACCATATTTCCTCCTTAAGCCATTTTTATGAAAGGCCTGATTTGAACAATGTCTTCCACACAAATTTCTTGATCTTAGGCTAAATGTCTGAGCAAGGATGCCAAGAAAAAAA
>NW_005057034.1:0-2771 GCF_000277835.1 Geospiza fortis
TGCCAGAGTTCAAAAGCGTTTGGACCAAGCTTTTAGGCATGTGGTGTGGTTTTTGGGTTTGTCCTGTGCAGAGCCAGGAACTGGACTGGAACTGGGCAGAGGATATATTATGATTCTGCGAGGTGCTGTGTCACACAAGATTGAAAATTCGCACATGATTGAAGGGTGACATGATTGAAGAAAACAAGCCTTTTAAATGAGTTTAAACTATAATAATAATATCAACAACAGAAAAAACAGGCATATCTCTCTTTGCACATACCTGGAAGAGCCAAACAAAGCTGCAGGGATTGGAGTCTACCCGCTGTCACATATTGAAAGGGTATTTGAAGCAGACATATTTCCTAATGTTAGCATGGGAAACTTACATGCCTAAGCAATGTTGCACAACAACAAATTTTATTGCCCTTGTTGGCTTTTTCCATTTTAATATTTATAATACTGCTGCATGGAATTGTCTGATCTTCTGAAAATTTCCAGGTAATGGTGTCTTTGTTCCATTAATCAGCTTGGAGTCTAGTCCTGTTTGGCTAATGATTTCATGTTCAGAGAGATTCCCTAAGCACGTGATAAATACACGCAGCTGATGGTACATAGCATTAAGATAATAGCACTAAAACTGAATGCTCCTACACATCATATCAGACACAGTCCTTGTCATGGCAAAAACCAAAAATGAAGTGAAAGGTCTGCATAGAACTTGTGCTATGTATTCAGTTTGTCCTTACCTCGTTTTCAGTAGCAGAATTGTTGGGAGTGGTATTTTTAGTGTGTTAAATGATGGCCTCTTAACTGGTCGCTGAGTAATAAGGTGAAAAACCATTCTTACTGCTATTGTATTAGAATGAGTATTCTGTGGTTTCTTAAGAAGAAACTAGGTGCTATCATTTGGGATTTTTTCCAATGCCCATTTTATCCCCCACATATATCACAAAGCTATTGAGTTTCACAGTGTGTTTGCTGTGATTTTGGAGCATTGGAGGTTAGAACATGTTTCCTTACACCCTTCAGTAACCTCCACATCATCTGGGAAGGCTGAGACTTAAACTTGAGAATCTCAGCCCAGGATGGAGGCTGAAGCAGAAGATTGTCATAGGACTCAGATTCCTCCTCTTTCTCCATTGCCCATTGCAATCTCTGCTCTCATCCATTCCCCTCCTGGAGCTCAAAGACCTCACATGACTGGCAGCAGTGCTGTGGTTTGGCATGCTGTCGTCAAGAACAGGAGGTGCTTCCAGCCTCTGTGCCTCCCCACTGCCCGATCAGAGAGCCCATCATGAGTACTCTGGGAACACGGAGGGAAGGGGAAAAAGCAGAAATCCAGTGGCTCTGGGTGCTGCAGAATGCGGCTGTAATGGAGGAAGGGTTTGTGGTAGTCTGAGAAAATCACAATACTACAGTATTTTGGTATTCAGCATTTAGAACTGGCCTGTGGATTTCCTGGGCTGTTGCAGTCATGGCTGTGCTGGATGAGTGCTTTTCTGCAGATGGAGCAAAGTTGGTCTGGTAACTCAGCTTCACAGTGTGCAAGGGGGTGACTGAGGACTCACCCCATGGAAATACATTTCTTCCCCCTTCCCCAGCTATGGATAATACTTCTGTTGTGGTTGCATTGGTGGACTTCAAGTAATTAATGGTAGGAAAAGATTCACAGATCTGTTTGTCCTGTCTTTAGGTGCTACATCACTCTGGCACAGGCCCTGGGCATGAGTATGGGTGGTGCACCAGCAGGACCTGCTGGGACAGGGAAAACAGAGACAACTAAAGACATGGGCAAATGCCTGGGAAAGTATGTTGTGGTTTTCAATTGTTCAGACCAAATGGACTACAGAGGACTTGGTCGTATCTATAAAGGTAAGAAAATATCTGTTTTATTCTTTTTAGAGTTGTAGGTTTCTGCCCCTTCAGTGTAGTGAGTTAGCAATGATTTGGAGAGCGTTTTCACCTCTGTTTCCTCTTATTTCCAGGCACTCATCAACTTTACCTGATATTTGATTTTATTTGATTTTTCCTTTCTTTCTTCCTGCATGTTTTCCAGTACTTTTTTGTTTGAATATTCTTCAATGGTGTTTCCCATCTATGTCTTTTCTTTTTTTCCTTTTAATCCTTTCTATTGTTTGAGTGGTTTTTAATGCCTCTATCCTACCCCTTCCATGTGGAGAAGATTTATATTTATTATTTGCTATTTTTGTGTTGAACAAGACAATCAAATGTGAAGCTTAATGATGTTGAGCAAGGCAGGGAAATATGCGAAGTGTTGCAGTGTCTTATTTAACTAGAAACCAGGAAAATGACACACTGGCCAGACTCTGATCTCTCTTCATGATTAGAAAAATTTTGAATTTAATTTTGCAAACAGCGATCAGTGATTCCAAATTTCATTATAATGGTCTGGTTTTTTGTATATAGCTGCATTTATATATGGACTGAGAAACCCACAGAATGCCACCATTTTCTGTGAGTAGTGGGCTTTTAACTATAACACAAGGCATCATAAACAAAATTTTCACTGTTGTGATATCTCCTGAAGGCTAAAATATAACCTGGGGATAATATTTAGTTTCAATTAAGAAGCCAGTGAAGCTGGCCATGATTTTTTAAGCAGAAGAATGTTTCTGAGCTAGAAACTGAACCACCTATGCATGTGAATACCTTCAGATATGGTCACGAGTTTCTCAAAGCGCCTCTTGTGACCCCCACAGATCTGGGCCAAGTCTTACTTGCACATCTTTTAACACGTTTGCAGACCTTTAGTGTCACAGGTTTTTTTT
>NW_005057035.1:0-2771 GCF_000277835.1 Geospiza fortis
AAAAAAAACTACTTTGAAGAAAAAAAATTGTCTCCAGACCAGCTTGTGAATAAAGCACACCAAAAGGCAACCCTGATGCTCCATTAGCAGCACAAAAATGGAACCGCCCCCTAAGTCTGGCATGAAATTTAATTACTTTTTGTTAGAAATATAGTTGTTTTGACATCTCAAGCTAACTGCTCTAGTGCTGCTTGGACAATACTCAGCACCAAAAAATACAGTGCCCTTCACAGGCATCTGAAGCTGTTTGAATGGAGCTCAGGCCAGGCTCTGCTCTGAGCCCTGTGGGGCTGGCAAAGGCCATCAGCCCACACCACACTTCTGCTGCCGGAGCTGAGCCATCCTGACCATGAGGCAGCACCTCCAAACTGAGACATTTGTCAGAGCCACCTGGCTGTCTCTGAGTGGTGACACCCTGTGAGGTGCACCTCGTGTCATCTGGCCACATGGGCCATGGGAAGAGGGAATGAGTTTCGTTTGTCTTTATTTCATCCATCTTTCCATCCCCAAGGCCAAAGCCATCACCTTTAAGCCAGCCTAGCAGGATGCCTCTGGTGACCTGATGAAAATGGGAGTCACAGCTTCAGAAAATGTGCAAGCTACAGAGCTACAGGGTCACCAGATTAAAGTGGAGGGAAAAAAGAGTCCAACATCTCTTCCTCCAAACTGGCCATAGCCATTTGTGTTAAAGCAACAGTGAGATTCCCAAAGAGGTCATGAGAGGCTAGGCACAGCCCTAAAAGCCTCCAAGAAGATTTCAGTTTCTGGATGTCTTTTCTGGAAGTAGTTTTTTATTTTCCTGATTCACAGATGTTCCTTTCCTCCAAAATCCTGAGGGATTTTATTTTCCTTTTCCCCCCTTTTCCTCAAGGATAACAAACAGTCTCATTTGCAGTTTCCTGTTACATTTTATGTTTGTTACTTCTAAAAGATACAGAAAAACTGTCTTCCAGTCTTACTCAAGATCTGGATGGAGTTTCAACTGCTTTAAAAAACAAGGTTTTGGCCTAAACTTACTTCACATTAAGAGTCAGACTGGTGATTATTTAACATTAAATGTCTTGCTTCCTTTAAGAGCAGAATTTTGTGAGTGCTACTTTAACAACCACAGGAGTACAAGCATGGAAGTCCATAGTGACAAAGAGATTTTACAGAGGCAAATGTGTGTCCAGGTAGGTTTTTTCAGATCTTCAAGTGATACACAGATGTAACATATACATGTGCAGGATGCAGGTAGGTACAGTCAAAATCTACATCTCAGTCTTACCCAGAAATAAAAGTCAGAGAGTAATAGGCAGAACTTGGCAAGACATCTTCTGGAGTTCAAGTAATGAAGACTTTGACAAAGAATGCTTCAGTAAAAACATGTCTTAAGACATTTTTTTTCTCTACTTCTTCAGTCAAAATACCAATAGCAAATAAGTTTTTAATCACTTCCCTGACTTTGTAATACACAGTCAGCTTACACTGTCTATATGCTAGGAACTCCATGCACAAAAATGATTGATTCCTCAATCATTAAGAAAACATGCAGTACCAGCATTAGCTTGTAACTTTTCAAATCTTGGCAGAGCTTGCATTCAACCTCTCAGCTTCCACTCAACTTTCTTGTCTTGTTTTTAAGTTTGTTACTTTTAAGCACAACTAAAGGAATTTGCTCTCCCTCCTCCCCTCCTCAAAACCAGACTTTTGCATCAATCAGTCTCACTGGCACCTTCACCACTAGGCTTCACATATTTCTTTGCCGTGATTGCAGATAAGTTCTTTAAAACAAAATCTTTTAAAAATCTAAGTTTAACAGCATCTGAAGGTTAAATACTGTGCAAAGCAAGAGAAGACAGTGACAGGAGAGCACTCAATCACCCTATAGTTTCTCATCCCAATGAAAGCATCCTTTGAGAGTCTGCCTAGGTGTTGTCTAGCTGATATGATACAGTACAGTGCCCATCAGCACTTCTGTTTGGAAGTTTGCTGCTTAGAAATCACCAGCAGGCTCATTACTCATAAATCAGGAGAAGGCTTTCAACCAGCCCTGGGAATCTGGAGACACTGCAAGAAGAGGGAGCTCTGTCTGCTCCACGGGTTTCAGGCCACAGTGGGGGCTGGCTTGGCTTCCTACCCCGGTGCATTCAATCAAGTGCATTGCACAATCCTGCTGCTTGGCTCTACTTCATGTAACATTTCCTGAAATGTCACTTGTGAGCAGTATAATTTATGGTTGTTGGAAGGGGTGGGGAGTGTCCACAGTTATTAATGTAAAAGAAGGTATCTCAGGGAAAAGGGAAGGCAGGAAGGTATTCTGACCATTGGATAGATTCAAAAGTGGCTGTGAAATTAACATGTACTTTTTGTCCCTGCAACACCATGTGGGAAGGATCTCCTTGCAGCTAGATAGATTCCCACTGATTATAGTAGTCAGGGGGTGTCTTGATGGCTGCAGTCTGATTTTGCAAATCATGACCTTAGAATTTGCATCTAAGTGTTCTTCTTTGTTAATATTTAAAAAATAAGTCTCATCTAAACTGAAAAACACCCAAGAGTAGAATACTTGGAGAAAAAAATCTTGTCCTCAGAGGCTCTGGAGATGCCTCATCCCATCTCCTTTGACAGGACACAGGCTGAACAAAATAGATTGCTCAAGGTCTGTCTTTCAATACGATTTCCAAAACAGGAATTTTTGCAGATGGACAAGATAGAATTAGTCATAACCCCCTCACAGGATCAGGACTTCAGACCCCAAAATTGTCTTTCCAAAGAGAAGGGTCAATGGA
>NW_005057036.1:0-2769 GCF_000277835.1 Geospiza fortis
GGCCTCCATCAACACCCTCCAAATCTGTGGTGCCTTAGTGCACAATTCTACCAGGTCTCTAAATGTGTAACTACAATGAGCTCTTAGATATTATTCATTTCCATTGATCATCCTGCTTCAGTTTCTCAGGATGACTGGACACCCTGTGTCTGGATCCAACCCTTATAAGACACCACTTCCAATTCTGAGCTCCATATCCCAACCAAGACCTTTCTATGTCCCAGTCTTGGCCTGGTTTTCTTCATTTCTTGCCTGGACCCAGTGTCAGAGACCACCACTGAAACACACCCACCACTTGAAATCTGGTGTTCCATCAGACTGAATGGAAGTTATCCAGCAAATAACAGCAGCCTCTGCTAACCACAGCAAAAGTGTGGCCTTCTGCACTATTCCTCTTTATTCCTGTTCCTCCTAATGTGGGATTGGTGGCTTATTCAGCCCTTTATGTAATCCAGCATTCAGTTTCTGTGCAGCCTCAGTTTAGTCTGCATTCAGCACAGCTCATTTTTCATCATTTCCTCACTGGAGATTAGGATGCTGAAGAATACATGTCAATCAAATGACCTACTTTTTTTTTAAGATAGAAATTCCTAAGGGTGAAGTGCAAAACTCCAGTTTAATTAGCAGGCTTGCAAAGCTCTGTGATGAGGCTTCAAGGGGATGAGGGGAAAGGGAGCCCTTGTTTCTTGCCTCTGTCTAGACAGTGGCATTGAATCTTTTCCAAAAGCCTGATCCTCAGCAGCCTCTTCACCAACACTTAGTTGAATGAGCAGTTTGCCATGGCCCTGTCAGTGTTTCCCCTGAGATATAAGAATTATAAAAAAAGGTGTTTGCTCAACATGCTGCACAAGGCATATGGCTGAAATACAGTTAAAGCTACAACAAACATAGAAAGCTGCTCCACAGATCTGAACTCCCTGTTCTGCAGTTCTACCTGCACATTTACTGCACCTAGACACACACACAGAGCCCCAAAACATGGAAGTAAACACCAGGTAACTTTAGCAAGATGTTCTTTCACTTTAAATATTCATAAGGCCATTGGGAAACGTCAATTTCTTTCATATGCTTGTCCGAAAGACTCAGGCATTGCCAGTGCTTGTGTGAGATGCAGACAGCCATGGGACATCCAAACACAGTCCCAGTGTGGAGCTGGGCTGAAGAATGCACTGCTGCTCTCTGCCATAATTAGCACAGCTGCAGCTCCTGTCACCCACATAGGTTTACTATCAGCTAATATGAAGCTAAAAAACCTTACTGAATTATAGAAGCAGCCAAGGATAGAAGACCCAAAGCTGTTCTTGCTGATAGCAGTGAGTTTAGAATCCCAGATTCAAACTCCTCACATCTGTGTCAGGCTTTAATTTGTATAACACAGTATCTCTTTGATTTGATATTCTCGTCATCTTTAAAGTCTTCATTCTCATAACTCATGCAGGCAAAATACTTATCAATACTAGCTGAAACTTCATTTGCACACAAAGAATGAGCTGAAGTTTGAAATACCTGATCCCTCGAGCAGTAGTGTCAGTGAATGGGTTAATTTAAATCAATCACATCATTTTATATGTTTATTAGTTCCTATTACCTCCTGGCTGTTGCTGGGTAGTGGAGAGGATCAAACAGAGATGCTGAGCTAGGATTTAAGATTTCTTCATGTTGCATTTATATGAACTTCCCTCACGTCAGCTGAGGGTTTTAGCAGGCTTCAGAGCCATAGTCAAAATAAGCCCCAAAGACTATAAATTAGGTAAAGAAAAATTGTAATGTTATTGTTATCTTTGTATTACAGTGATATCCAGGGATGTGGGCCTCACTTTAGGCACAAAGCCCTAAAATACTTGGGGAGATTTACTACATGAAATATAATCAAGATGCTACATGAAAGAAAATTGTCAGAGTTTTTCATTGATACAAGTATGCAACATTTAAATTGTGTAATTCAGTGGTTATTGTGTCTCTCAGGGTGGGCACCAGGTCTGACACTCGAGTGACAAAATTAGCCTTTTGTAAGTCCCTACAGGCCTGACCTTTGAGAGAAAACTTTTATAAGCCAAATCAGTTATTGCAGCGGCATTAGAAAATAGTTTTCCATCTTACTAATTACAAAAAGTATTGTATCCACACCAGAGCAAACAAAAACCTCATCTGAACAGGCTGAGAATACTTATGTTGGTGCCT
Source organism: Geospiza fortis (assembly GCF_000277835.1). Classification (NCBI taxonomy): domain Eukaryota; kingdom Metazoa; phylum Chordata; class Aves; order Passeriformes; family Thraupidae; genus Geospiza; species Geospiza fortis. The sequence continues at coordinate 2,182 of NW_005057036.1, forward strand.
GTTCAGTTCCAGTGCTCTCAGCAGATGTAAAGCAGCTGTGCTTTTCTGCTTGTGCGCCAGGAACGTGACTGGAATGGTTTAACCAGAGAAACCCTGCTTCCCTCCTCCATATTTTCTCTTCCTCTTGGCACCGCCTTCTCATTCTTCTGCTCAATTGTTCCTTTAATCCATGAAAGCAGTGCAATGATGAGGCTCTTTCATGTAGATCTCATTCACATTGGTAATGCCCTTCATCTCCTCACTCCCTTCCTGAGGCACATCAGAGTTTGTGGCTTTTGCTCTTTCACTATTGATCTTCAGTGGCTCAGGCTGGTGGGCAGGGGTTTGTGGCCTGTGGTGTGGTACACACAAAAAAGGCAGTCTGAGGACTTTTCCAGGCTCATTGAGACTGAGAGAACCAAAGGGATGTACCCAGACTGCTGCCTTTCTGTAACCACAGCTATAGGAAATCTGCTTAGGGGTATTTATTGAGTAGAACCTGAAGCTGCAAAGACTTTAACATGACCATGAATCTGTGACTGTGGTCACTCTGATCCATACCTGGCCTGTTCCTTATAGAATAATTCACAGAATCATGGAATGGTTTGG
>NW_005057037.1:0-813 GCF_000277835.1 Geospiza fortis
CTGAGCTGAATCTCACTAGAGCTGACAGTCACCTATGCTTCCTGGCAATAGCCCTGCGGCCACGCCTGTGCTACGCCAGGTCCTTGGGCGTTCTGTTCTCAAGGGAACAGGGCTCCTGAGGTTAGCTAAGGCCACACGGAGGCTTTATTAATACAACATGAAGCAGAAGTTAAACTGAGCAAAAATAAAACCATTCTCTACTCAGTTTTGGGAGCTTGTCTCACAGCAGCGATAGAAACCCATTTTAAGTGAAGAAATGAGAAAATAGCAAGAATAGATTCCCTTCAAAACCTAGTTGAAATTTTGCAAAAAGAATTAAAGGAAGATAGAAATAAGATCTATAGGTTGTGAGCTGCCCTTAGAGAGGAACTTGCTAAGAATTCACATCATACTGATTCCTCTACAGAGGCAGAGGAAAAGGAAACTCCTCGCATTAAAAAAATCTATCCCCATAAGGAACTTGAGGCAGTAAAAAATTGGGGAGAATACTGCTGTCCTCACTTCAGACCCTTGGTTCAAACAGAATAGAACTATATTAATGATGAGGAATGTTGGGGGACACAAGACAGATGATGCACTTTGGACCTGGTTAACATAAGAGATTTGATAACAGGATGCCTTGGCATAAACAAACAGAACTTTGAAAATTAGAGCTGGATTGCAAGAAGATTAAATCAAATGGGTTTGCTGGAAAAAGAAAATCTCATTAAACTCTGCAAGCAAGAGATATTATTATATGCATAAGTTTGCATATGTGATTTTAACCTAATCATTGTAGTACACATTACTAGTCTCCCTGAAATAGTATATAAG
>NW_005057037.1:1560-2768 GCF_000277835.1 Geospiza fortis
GAATTAAAAAGTGGGTCCCCAAAGAGGTGATGGATGGTTTGCCCCTTGGTAAATTGCAGAAAATAATAAATAATTGGCACCAGCGAAAACCGAATCCATCGGCTCAACCCAGTGCACCCCTCCCTTCTCAGGAAGCAAAACTAACCCTCCCCCAGCCTCTCCCACAGAACACAGGCAGTGAACCAAAACCAACAGGGTTTCGGGAAACAATTCTCTCCACCGCTTACAGGTGGGCAAAGGGGCGAAGCTTGGGTTTATTTAAGAATGCTCACTAAAAATAAATCAAGAGTATATTAATTCCAGCTATCACGGGCCTCAAAAGGCTGCCAGTAACCTTTTTGATTGACACTGGGGCTCAAATCTCTGCATTAACAAAAAAGGATGCCCAGAGATGTGGAATTGTTCCAACTAAGAGACAATGCTGTGTTCTTAATACTCTGGGAACTACTGAAACTATGAATGTTGCCTTAGTCAAACTGATGCTCCCTGGAAATGAGCATCAACTAGTTATCAAAATGGTAATTGGGAACATTCCAAATAATTTATTAGGAATGAATGTCCTTGCTGGGAGGCAGTGGGAAGACTCAGGGATTTCTGTGGTCTTTTGGCACACTGCCACTTAACATTAGGCTGCTTCAGACCGCAACCTCTCTACTGTATAATAAAACAACTAATGTAAAACAATACCCTCTACCTTCTGGTGCCAGAGAAGGTATCAAAGTGGTTTTACAGGACTTGAGAAACCAAGGGGTAATAATTCACATACATTCTCTTTTAATTCACCGGTATGGCCAGTCCGAAAAGCCAATGGAGATTAACAATAGATTTTCACAGGCTTAATGCCAACACAGACCTTCTTACAGCAGCGGTCCCAAACTTAGCTGAATTAATTACATCAATTCAAGAAAAGGCTCACTCAGTCATGGCAATGGCAACTATGGATGTCAAAGACATATTCTTTATGATACCTATACAGTCAGAAGATATGGACCATTTTGCCTTTGCATGGGAAGGACAGCAATACACCTTCACTAGGCTTCCCCAAGGCTACAAACACTCCCCCACTTTGGCCCACCACGCTTTAGCCCAGGAATTAGAAAAAACACCCAACCCTGATCCTGTAGCGGTTTATCAATACATTGATGACATTCTGGTGGAGGGGGGTGAAATAGAGGTAGTATGGAAACATCAGCAGAAAATAATCTCTC
>NW_005057038.1:0-2767 GCF_000277835.1 Geospiza fortis
CTGCTTAAATACCTAGAGTTCCTCCGTGCAGAGGTAAGAGAGTACTCTGACTAGAGGCTAAGAAGCAAAGAACACCTAAATTTGGAACTCCTCTCTGAAGCAGACTTCTTTTGTGGCTGTGAACAAGTCACTTCTATTACCTGCCAGACTCTTCAGTTTTAAAATGCAGCTAGCAGGGGTTAACCATCTCTTGGGTGTGTGTGGTAAGGTCTGATTAGCAGACATTTGTAAAGCATCTCAGCAATGGGAAGAGTACAATATGGCCTTATGATGTTGCACAGAGAGGGGGCTTAGGAGACTTGCGTTCTCTTCTCAGCTCCACTTCTCCCCTGCTGAGAGGTGCTACACGAATCACTTTGCTTTCTTACATCTCTGTTCCCCTTCTCTGAAATACAGGTAACAATGTTCACCTCTCCTTTTTGCAGTATTTTGAGATTTAGAGATAAAAGCTATGAAAGAGCTAGGCATTATCCATGGCTGGAGGAGCTCCATATCATACCTCTCTCATCCTTCTCTTACTTTAGAGCTTTCCTCACACTTTTCCCATTTCCTGTATTACACACCTCTCTCATTGCAGCAGCCACCCTTCCCTCATGTGGTTGCATGCACATATCATAGCAGACAGCCTGTGTGAGTCTGAAAAACATAATTCTGATCAGTGTCAGAATTCTACCAGTGACTGCCTTGAAACAGAAACTTGAGGTGACTGAGAGAGGCATGCCTCTGGAAAGTTACTTAAGGATACTGATAAAGCAAGTATTTTCCCTCTGCCATCATTCTTTAGCATACAAAAGACATAAAAATTAACAAGAGATCTGATAAAAAATAGTTTCCTCTCCCGTAGTTGAGAGAAAAAGTCTTTCCAGTGGAAAATAACACCCTCAGGATTTTCAGATGTTGCATTCCACCAGCAGTCAGCTGCACAGTGGTGGCCTTCCACTACAGATTTCATCTTCAAGCTAAACAGCATGTTGGTGTGTTACGTACACAGCTGGATTTGCAAATCCTTTCTCAAGTCTCACTCAGGCAAAAATGTCTTTAACACCAGTGGTAGTTCTTCCAAAGCAAGGTTAAGTAGGACTTGAAGGACATGCAGTCTCTAGCTGGTGTACATATTAATGTAGGATACATTTTACAAATGCTTCCTCAGTTTGTTTTGGCTCATTTCATTGCTCAAATCTGTAGACAGCCACAAAGCATCTGGGCTCTCAGCTCTGGGCTGAGAATTTCCACCTCCAACCTTCAAGGTGCTTTAATAATGCTGCAATTTGCTGCTGAGCAGGTGGGAGTGAGCTGGGGAGGACTGGTGTGACAGTGATTGCTGAGAGTGCCTGCAGCATCCCAGTCCCTCACACCACACGGTAGATTACAATCTTTTCCTCACTGAAATTGCTTTTGTCACCTCTTTCTGAAATGGTGACCTTTTCTACCTCTGGGCAGCTAAGAAGTACACAACGGCTCTCAATTACATCCCTCAGTCACCAGCAGAAGAAAAGAGAAGACAAGTGAGCATCTGTGGCTGGCAAGGTGTGCTGTGTGAAACCCTCTGCCACAGCGGGGGCTCTGTGCCAGCTCGCTGGCTCCCTTGGCAGCTGCTGGCTGGGAGTGTTCTCCCAAGGATGTGCCTGCTCAGGGCCTGGGTAAGAGCTGACGGGCACAAATGTAATCCCCACACACATCCAGGCAAGGGGAAACCACAGATGGCAGGAGACACATCATCGTAGTGAGAAAACATAAAAAGCAGCAACTGATTAACTAATTAACTGATTGCATCCACAATCCAGCAAAATGTGGATTTTGCATCTGGGAACAGAAGTGGGAAAGTTCTTCTTTCACTCATCTTTCTCACTGAAACGGGAAACTTAGAGGAGGCAGGGAGGAAGACCACTCTGAGAAGAATAACTACTTCATTTTGCTAACTTTAGCAAAGTTTGCTATAGTTTTGAAATTTTATTTTAAATAAAAGCAATCAGGAACACAAGCAAAATGAAGCATTGGATCCAAAATGGAGGAGGAGGGGATGCAGTGTGTTCCAGTTGTTTTCCATGAACTGTGGGAAAGAAACTCAATGTGATTTTAGGGAGATTGAATTACTTGGTTTGGATTTGTCAAAAATGAGAGCATAGTAAAAAATATGTTGTTCCCAATTTTCATAAAGCTCTCCAGGGATTGTCAGATTGAGTGTGGCCTTAAAATTCAATGTGTATTTAAATCTTGAGTGAGAAGGGCCTGAGCAGAAAATTACATTTATTCATTTGTCCTGTGAGATGGAATACCAGTATAGACAGTGAACCTCTTCTCACAACTGCATCAACGATAGTAAAGTCTGTTGGAATGACTCATCCTTTAATAGGAGCTTCCTCTCCATGGACCTTCACAGAATGGTATCTGCTTCTCTTTCTTTGCAGTACAGTTCATGTAATCAGCCATTGACCAAGACCTAGTTTCAGCAGATTATCTGTGTATGAACCCATATATATTGTATGTACAGATGTAATCCAGTAATGCTCTCACAATTCTTTTAATGTTCTCACAATTAGTCTGTTTTCAGTCTAATTACTCCTTCATCACTATTGTGTGTACACCTCATTTGAGCATCCAATATTCATTTACCTCTTTGTCAGGACCTTAGCTGTCCTTTTGCCTTTCTCTTTCCTTCTACTCACATCAATCACTCTGAAGAGGTAAGTAAAAAACTTCTGTTGTTATTTGGTTTTGTACTATCAAATCTACTCCTTCCTTTCTGTTTTGTTTTGTTTTGTTTTGT
>NW_005057039.1:0-2766 GCF_000277835.1 Geospiza fortis
AATGATCATTTTATTTCTGATACTCTGCATCAAGGACTAAATTATGCTTTCAATTAGCTTAAGAAAAATATGAAATAAAACTGTATCATTTGTTCTGGATTTACAACAGATCAGAAACCATACTGTTCTGAAAATTGTTCTGATAGCACACACCTTTATGCAATAAGAGGTTCATGCAAAGCTCTTGCTCCAAATCCTTCAACTCTTCAGAAGGACAATGTGGGGAGACACTTGGCATGTGTACTCTAATCTAGAATAGCTGCTGTCTCACAGCCCATCCTTTACAAAGTGCCAGTGTGGAAGGAAGTCGATAAAAAGCAGATGGACCTGTATTTCTGCTGTGAGCCATTCACACGCAGAAGTGGGACAGGCTTTTCAGCAACGCTCAGCTCACACAAGCCCTGCAGTTAACAAGGAACCAGGCTGCACAGTTGTAGAAATCGGACATGTACAACACTACACCAAAAACTCCAGTATCAAGTTAAAAAGTTGCTCCAGAGCCTCATCTGTTAACAAATATTCATACATATTTACATTCCAAGTCTGGTCTTTCCCCTTTTCACGAAGATATTACAAGCAACTTTAGCCAGCACAGTGTTTGCAGAGCATGATTTTAACCAGCAGAACAAAACCCTAGTGTTTACACTCAGATCTTTGTAGATGCTTTTATGTGACAGAGATGGCCAAACTCCATGACTCATTTCTTATAAAAGCAGACAAACATGAATACCCTCAGGAGGATCAGGGAGATGACAGTCATTAAGCAGACATACATCAAGATACAGAGACAAAAGGAATGCCTTAATGAGAATGGGAATTACCCTTCCTTTTGTGGGTTTTTATTCCACTCCTGCGAAGCCTCCACCAAAATGACTTCGATGATGTTATTAAAAATCACAAGTTCTTACAGAAAATGGGCTCAGTATGTCTCAAGGCAGCTATTCTGACTCCTGTAGTAGGGGCCAAATTACCTTGGTACAAAATGGTTGCTTCTGCAACCAATAAAAGTGACTGTGGGACTGATGCAACAAACAGCAGTTCTGGAGAAGCTTCCAAACAATTCATGTTTAATTTAGGAATTTGGACTGTGAGTTTGACATTTGATTAAATATGAATTTCCAAATTAAACAATCTAAAAAGCATTAAATTAACAACAGCATTGTATCTCGCCAGTGACACAACAACTCCCAGTGCCTCCCTGGGTGCTGTTAGGCACCAGCAGTTGATCAGAAGTCTTGATGAAGCTCAGAGACAACTCTCCCCAGACTGATTAAATGCAGGTGCTTTTTACATCTGGTTTTCAGAGTCTGCACAAGCCTACCATGCATCACAGCTGAGACTCACTGCACTTCTGTTCTGCGGCTCTTTTTAAATAACCCCACTCATCACTTCAGATGTAAAGGTGTTCAGCTTCAGTTCTTGACTCCTGACACCCTGCCCCAGCTGAATCTGGCATTTATCTCATATGCAAGTATTTGAGAATGTATGTAAGTGCTCACAAAGACAGGGTCTAGCAGCAGATGTCCAGTGCTCCAAATGATAGGATGCTCAGGCCGGAGCGGGGGAAGCCAGCAGACAGGTGTTCCCACTCCTCCTGCTGCCAAGTCTGCCCCATTAAGGAAACGAGGCTGAAGGCCATCAGTGCAACAGTCAAAACTTAATCACCAAATGTGTCTCTGTTCTAAATACCTCTCACCAGCTGGTTACTACTTATCCCCTGATGGTGTCTGGGCACATTCCCTCCAAAAAAGCAATCAAGCCCTTCTGATGTGGTGTGAAAAGCCAAGTCTGTTCCTTCCTCAGTGTACGAACACATGATCCACCTATAAAAAGTTCACAGAGCACCAAAAAAGTGCTCAAAAACTCATTTTTCCATGCTAGGCTGGGAAAACCCCAAAATCAGGGCTGGTGTTTTGCTTTTGTCATCAGGATTTTTTTCCAGTGAAGCAGAGGCAACGTTAATGCCCTCCTCATCTACCCCTGACATGACATGACATCAAATTCCTCACTACTGGGTGCAGTTCCATGGATTCAGTGGAAAATGTAGTCCAAATCAGGATTTTTGTGGTCCTGCTACTGCTTCTGCATAGGTGTTTTCTGACTCATAACCCAAGGATGTTTTAAGAATAAATAAACCATGTTTTATCAGCTTCTTCAAAACCAAAAAAGTTTGTGTTTGTTTTTCGGTTTTTTGGTTTTTTTTAATGGTTAGGATTGAACACTTAAAGGTCTTTTCCCATGCAAATGATTCTATCATTCTGGTTTTTTAAGAGAATTTATGAGTTTAACAGTGCTTTTGTACCTCCCCTGCTGGAGTCCTTGCCTCTATGGAAAAATACTTAGGCTTAGGTTCAATTTAAAAATAAGGACTTGAGTTTGCTGCATATTTCAGGGAAGGACTTTGCTTAAAACATTCAGTCCTGAGTTAGGGAGCAGTCACTGACAGCATAGGAATGCAGAAAAGTGATCCAGGAGCGTAAACAGCAAACCTTGGTCACAACTTTTGTTACTAGGAGCTTAAATACACACTTCACCTTTTTTGCTCCTTCTTATCCAAGCATCCAGATTAACCCTGAGTGCTAAAAGGAGATATTCCAACTATGAAGTAGTGCTCTGAGTCAAGTAGAAGCAATTTTTACATTTTTAGCACTGTCACTAAAATATCTGTAAATTATTTAGAGGGGGAAAAAAGAAAAGCTAATTTATTTGTATGATCTCTGTTTACTTTTGCGCCTTCCCTACTTGCTACAGCGCTTTTTTTTTTTT
>NW_005057040.1:0-2766 GCF_000277835.1 Geospiza fortis
GTCTATGTAAGATCCTAGCAATGATCCAAAAGTATTTTCAGTCCAAATCATTCTTATTTAAAGACTGTACTCATATCTCCACAGGAAAAGTACAAAATAAGTATATTGTCAACCTGTGCAAAATGACTGACTAATGATCAAATCTTAAAATTTGAACCAATGTTGTGATAGATTAATCATGGCCATGAAGTATGAAGGAGCTCAGATGGGAATACTCTGACAGCCCACAATAAATCAACTAAGAGAAACATGCAGAGCTAATAAATAAGCTCAGAACCAAATATAGAGCATATGAGTCAGGCAGAGAGCTAGAACAGCAAATAATATAAATAAATATGGAAACTCTAAGAAAGATGTATTGAATGGCCGCAAATGCAGAAATACATAGATAAGAGGAAAAAACAAATGAAAAATAAAACCTAAGCATTATTGGCACTTTAAGAAAGGCAAAAATGTTTCCAAGTGTTTCATCTGTAAAACAATGCTGACAGCAATTTGAATGGGGAGGTATTTATATCAGTGTTTGGCTGCTGGAAGAAGGGATGAACATTCTGCAAGTCAGGCCTTGACTGGAGCAGTAGAACAGCCTAAAAATAACCCAGAGCCCAGGTGGGAGACAGCAGCATCAGACTGGGACCACAGACTCTTCAAACAGGTAGTCAGCATATCTAGATCTGGGTAAATATGAAATGTTGATTATTTATGGAAATTGGGATACAGACCCTGGAAAGGAGAAATCATTACAAACCCTAAGTGAACATAATAAATCAATTCAGAAACACTAGCCAATCTCCAAACCTCAGAATATGTCTCATAAATCACAATTATTTGCAAAATTTGAGGCACCGATTGACCAGAGAATGAAACAACTATGGTTTCTGCTTCTTGATAAATTTGTCCCATACGTCAGAGAACTAGTGACCTATTCTAGAACACTTATGATATAATGAAAAGGTAAAGACAAGAGTGACAGGGCAAGAGTTGAAGCATGTTCCTATGAAAGGCACACCCTTAACTTCTTCTCATTGACACTAACATGAATGGAATAGAAATAGACAAAAATTGAAAGAAATGTCTTGCAGTGATGTTTGTGCATGAAAAGTTTACCCAGCTCTTTCAGGAGCAGGAAGCCATTCAAGTAGAACATGGCCATAAATCCCTGGAGGGCATTTCTTAAAAGCAGGCTGCTCCAGAGTGCTTTCAGCACTGCTCCAAGGGAACAGCACTATTCTTTTACACATATGCTGCAAGAAATGGACTGCAATTACTGACAACTTATCCAGGCAGGAACTGTGACATTAAATGAAAGACAAGTGAATAAGAATACAAAATTGCAACCCTTTCAGAAATATAAAAGACTGGAAAACACTGAGACCACTGGACAACAAATTTTTATGTCCCTTTTAAGAAAAGGTCTGGAGAGAATTTTATGAAACACATATGACAAACCTTTACAAGTATTCATACCATTTTTCTTTCCATCTGTCTGACAAACCGAAAGAAATCTCAATTCTTTGAAGTGTGCTAGAAAGACTGACACGAGACAAATATCCAAGAATGCATCAAAATGTACTTTGCAGTGTCTAGACTGAGAAAAGAAATTCTCCATTCCAGAATACAGGCTTGTACCAGAAAGCTTAAGCATCCTGTGTATCAGCAAACAGCCCTGAAGATCTCTGAGATCTCCTAAGATTTGATAGATGTAGGAGAAGTTCAGGCAAGGCACAAAAGAAAAAAAAATAAAGTCTTATAGCAGAATAGAAAAATAGATCACTTGAACACAAAGCACTCGTGACAGTGGCCTGATTCCTTGACTGCCTCAGTGACAGGTGAAGCAATGTGTCTGTTAAGTACACTTGTTATCACAAAGTATTATTCGAGAGAAGGGCAATAAATAAAAACAGGAACCATTCAGGGTCCGGTGGAATGTTCATCTGGGAAGTGGAAATATTTTGGGTTGTGTAAGAGAACAGGTTGAGCACAGAAGTAGTTCTGCAAGATATCCCTTCACTTTAGTATGGCCTTGGACCTCCCAAACCAAAAGTGTTTGGCTTGTTTATTAACCTCCAAGGAATGTTTCTTTCCATGTAATTTTCTTTATAGCCAAAGGATTCAATCCTTTCAGTACCTTTCAGGGTGCAGTATGCCTGTGTGTAACTGAAGTGTACTGTCTTCTCATTTCTTCACCTTCTCTTCTAAAAGCTCTCTCTAAAACTACTTCAGTGTTTTCTCTGGCAGCTGCTGTTGATCTCATGTGAGCTTTCTCATGTGTTCTCAAACATTTTTTAAGTACCATGACTCATACCAATATCTCTTTTCACATGAGGCTTTGCTAATGTGGCATAGAGCAGAAAATTAACTCAATAAGTTTTACAGGTGAAACATGCACTTCTTAGAAGCCCAGAAAAGCATAGAGGCAGAACAGCTGGAGTTTTGTTGGCTATAATGTTGTTTCTGTGACAACAAAAGCACATCTGTTTCTTTTGTGCCAAAGTACTGCTGGGATGCTACACAGAGCAGGGCTGATTTCACTGGAGGTTGTACCTTTGCTGTCTTTTATCTGCTTACAGTGAAGAGAGTTCATGCACAGTGCAAGGTATGAGCAGCATTGTAGAATCATCCCCTAATCTGCATGACTGTTCCAAGCTGTCTGTTACATAAGGATGAACACTGAAGAGTCAGTGCCTAGATGTCAACATAATAGACAGATAAGAAATATCTTGTATGAAGGGAAAGTTTTTGTACATCAGTGAAGAACAATGAGCT
>NW_005057041.1:0-2766 GCF_000277835.1 Geospiza fortis
GGAGTCTCCATCTCTGGAGACATTCAAGAACTACCAGGATGCAATCCTGTGCACTTGGCTCCTGGGGACACTGCTTGAGCAGGTAGGTTGGACCAGATGACCCCAGCAATGCTCCGTTCCAGCCTTTCCCATTCTGAAATTCTGTGATTAGATGTTCTTAATTCTCTCCCTGTCCACAGAATAGTCCTTCTGTCTTGATACAGAGCTGAGCAAAGTGGAGAAAGGCAGGAATCCTCTTGTAGAAACTGCTGCCTTTTCCATAGATAAATGGTAGGTATCTTGCATGATTAGTCAGTCTTCTAAATCCAAAGTACAGCTATATTTTGCACTGTGGGCTGGAGGGGGGCTGAAGAATGAGACTGAACTTCATTAGTAATCCTTATGTGCAAACAGTTTATGAATCTCAGCAGGAGTTGCTAAGAAAACAGTATGAAATAATACTGACAGTGACAAGGGCTGCACAACATTCTGACACTTCCTCGGCCCTGCATCACTCCTTAAAGAGAAGGACAATCAGTCCAAGAAAATGGTAAATGCTCAATTCTGTGCATACAGATGTAGACAGAATATTGAGAAACTTAAACAAATCCTTCCGGAAGAGAATGTGTTCTGCTTGAATTTAGTGTTCATCTGCTAGCTTTAGTGGTTTGTCTGGAGGAGCCAGACTTGTTGTCTCCTCTGGTGCCATCAGAAAAACTGAGATGACTCAAACAGATAAACTGTTTTATAGGTGCCCTTAGCAGAGGGGAAGAGCTTTTGTTGCATGTTGCATCAGCTTTATGTTGTTTTGAACATGTATCTTAACCTGACCTGCATTGCTGAATTCATGAAAAGTGCTTCTTAAGTCTGAAGAATATGAAACATTCTTGTTTGTGATTGTTTGTTGGACTTGGGGTTTTGTTTGTTTGTGTGGTTGATGGTGCTGGTGGTTGTTGTTACTTAATATTCTTTGCTGAGAGTTTGGTCAAAAATGTTAAGAAAATGTCATGGAATGTCTGCCAGCCTGCTCTCATTAGCACCCAAAAGCTTAAATTTTGGTTGATGTGTTGCAGTCTACTATTGCAAATAATAAATAGGATTACATACTTCTCAGCTGTGCACCAGAATTATAGTCAGTCTTGTTTCTCAGAGGATAAATGCAGTGTGTTTCTTTCCCCAGGTGAGAGAACACTGTAGCAAAGGTGCTGTGGGCAGGTGGGACCTCCAGGGATTTGCTCATCAGTTTTATCATGAAGAGAACAAGGGAAGGGGCAGAGATGAATCCTGGTAGGGATCCTACAGGAAGTATGTTTGGGGCATTTCATTTCCACGGTACAAACTGCTACAGAGATGAGCTCAACAGAGAAGGTCAAGGGCATGACAGAGTCTCTGAGAGTGTTTTCAGCAGAGACTTGACTTAAGGGCTCTGGTGGCTGGAAGGTGGGAGGGAAGGCAGCTCACACATCTGCTGTACAATATGTGCTCACTGAGTTCAGAGATGAAGGGCAGGTGAAGAAGCAGCCATGGCATGAAGTCATGGGCAACGTGGATACAGAGCTGAAACTCTTGGTTTTAAAGCTCCACTGGCTTGCATGGAGCTGTTAATGGGCTGGGGTTTGTGTTTGCTTTTTTGAAAAAGACTCTTGTTCCAAGAAAACTGTCTTGTTGCCAGCCTGACCTTATTGTCTGGAGAGGGAATTAAGGCAAGGCTCACTCTGGCAGTCGCAGCTGGTGGTTCAGACAGGGCTTGCAGGAAAGGAAGCTCTTGGCTCAAGCTGCTTCGTCTGCAAAGGCTTTGCTTCCCACCAGAGACCTTGGGTGCACAGTATTTTAAATTTAGCTGCATTATTAACAATAGCAGAGTGTACAAGAAGAGGAAGCAATATTTACACCCTGGCACACATGGTTATATGTACTCTGAAATGGGCCTTTGGCACACAGGCACCTCCTTAAAGCTCTGGCTGACTTCCATGCACAGGGGGAAGGGTTTTTAGATGAGCCTTGAAATGGGATCTTTGCTATCCCTACAGCAGTAGCTTTATGTGCAGTCTGGGCTTTCAGCTGCCTTTCTGTCTTACACTAGGAGGTGGCAGGGTGTTGGGTGAGGTTGCCTGCATCTCTCCTACTGGAGGGGTTTCTGGAGAGATGGAGAAACAGGTACAGCTCTGTCCATCACTGCCTACTAGAGCAGGGAATTGGTTCTAGCTGTCAGAACTTTGGCTATGGTGTGGTGTTATTCCTGAAAAGTGTTTTTTAACTGCAGTTAAAAACATGTGAGAATTGGAATTTGGAGAATGTTCCTAATGGGCAGGAAGAAAGGTGTAACTGTTGGTAGTTATTTGCATTTTGGCTCTCAAAACAGCTTGATGTCTGCACCACATACAGTTTTGTGACTGGAGGGGATGTTTTTGTGGTGTGTAATGAGTATTGGAGCTTGGATGATGGCAGAACTGGAGCAGTGCAGGGTGACCAGAATACTGCTGCAGGTCAGTATTTCCACTTTTAAGCCCTTGGAGGAAAGGATTAATACAAGTGAAATTAGCTGCTACATCTGCTGTCTTAGCTGAACAGAGAGACAAGGCAAATGTTTCCACAGAACAAGCATACCATCTTACTTGGAGATGGGCAGCACTGGCAGAGAGAAGCTGGCAGTGATCCTGCCTCTGCTGGGTGTCCTTCAGTGACTGGAGGCCAGCGGCACCAGAATGTTTCTAGCATTACAGGAGCTGAAGTCAAGTCTCTTTGGTGCTCATTTGAATTTAAAAAAAAAAATCAACCAAACAAAAA
>NW_005057042.1:0-2766 GCF_000277835.1 Geospiza fortis
CACACACAGAGAGAAGATTGTTTAATGCCAAGTGAAAGTTTTAAGTGAAATCTTAATTACAAGTTGATCATTCCAAATTAGCTGTTTTCATCCCTCCAATACACTGTTTTTTTAAACAAGAATGTGTCATTTTGGCTTGGATTATACCTTAGCAAGAACCTTTAAAAAGTCATGGCCAAGAGGACTTCTGTCATTTGGAGAAAATTACTTTGTGTGTTATGGACATCCAGTTGTCCTTTCAGACAAGTCGCACTGGTGTAAAACCAGCATAAACATGAAGAAGCTGGACCCATAGATAGGGAAAAGAAAATCTGTAGTGTTTGAAGTTCCTTTAATTGTCCTCTGAAGTGACACCATGAAAGTTACTGGAGCAAAGCCAGTTCTTGCTTAATCTGCCTCGTGCACACCAGGGATGAAGGATGGGCTCAAGGTCGAAAGGACTCCTTGGCAATATGGAATTATTTAGTGTAAAGATGCCTCAAGTTGGCAGCTCAGTTTTAAGAGCTTTTCCTCCTCCCCACCTCTTGTTTGAACACTGAGGAGATTCCAACTTGGACGAAAAATTGAAACCAAGTTCCAACATACTTCAGAGCATCACCAGATATTAAAAGGATCTGATTTGGCAATAAGCAAGGCAGCTTTTTTAATGCCAGTTGATTTCATTGATGGGAGGCAGAACAAGAAACAATCAATTCTTTCCAAAACCATGACACAAAGAAAGCATTAAGGATGGAGGAGGAAGCTGCCAGTGCAGTCTGCATGTTCCAAAGCAGTTTGTGTGGATATATCCATGCTCTGATCCACCTGGGACACCAGGAATCAGGGGGGGCAATTAACAATTTCCCCCATGCTGTATAAAAATGAAAGTCCCAGCTCAGTGCATTCATTCTAACTAAAGGCAGCAAGAAAGGAGCTTTCAGGGCACTCATCATTTTTGTTTGCAAATAGCAAGGGGATGTAGTTATTCCTCTGAGCCCACACTCAAACATTTCCTGGAAACATTTATTTAGCAGTAGCACTGTCGATGTATTGATGCCTGTTTCAAAGGGAGGGAAGCAGAGAAGAGACTCGGTTGAAATTGCAGCAGGTTGCTGCAGATATTTGCTCCCTGAGGATCATCCAGGACTGCTCAGTCTCAATGACAAAATCAGACTAACAGTTACAGAACTCCACATAAATGCAAATACCACATGGCCACTGTGTTCTGCATCACTTGAGATGGGCTGAGATCTGTTTTTACAGAGTGCTGACCATGGTTTTTGCCTTTCCCTTTAGCAGCTAGAGATACACAGCAATATCCGTTGCTGTACTTTTTCAACTCCCCCTTCTTCAGCTGGATCTGAGAATGATGAACCACCACAACTAAATTCTGCTCTTTTCAGTAGAGCTGTGGCCACATGCACCAGCAGATCTTTCCTGGGAGTAGTGAGAATTCAGACTGACAAAATCTGCTGGACTTCCAGATTTCAGTGTGACTGCAGTGGTAGGGATAGGAAAATGAAATCATGATTTGTACAGGACATTGGGTGCTTTCTGGAATAATTCTGTGTTGCTATTTCCAAGGAACTGCTTTCCTGCCCTCCCCATTCAAACCAGGACTTGATCCCTGAGCAGTCTTTGGAACTGAGGTCTACATTGTGGCTCAGGACTCAGCTGGGATGAGACCCACACCACTTTTTTGAGCTCCTGGTAAAGATTTTGTGTATTTATCCCTGGCCCTGGGTTTAGAGGCTGGAAGTGACCATGCAGATGCACTGACATGGAAGTGTCTGGATGGGTGGTGGTCAGTACTGAGCTCATGATGTGGTGTCAGAAATCTCCTCTGAGATTGTCTGTGATGGTTTTGCAATGGTTTTTGACATCAGCAGTACCCACAATGGAGCACATACAAGAAATCTGCACCATTGGGCACTTGTAAAGTTGCAAGTGATAAACTCCTGGCTCTTCTGATACATCTGCACCTATGGAGTTTAGCAGATGGTGTTTTGAGGAGATCAAGAGTTCATGAAAACACCATGAAAAACTCAAAAATCTCTACCACCTCCTGGTGGCAGAGATCTCCTGTCTGTGTACACAGGAGAGATGCTGATGGGCTGAGGCCTGATCATCTCACATCACTGCAAAGGTTTTGGTGTCTTCAGATCTGTTCTGTAGTTCCTCAGAGTTCCCAGTGGGAGATAATACATACATTCTCCCTGCCTACATCAGATAATTCCTTCAGGCTGCTCCACACTCTGGACAGTAAAGCCAAGATGAAAGATCTCCCCTTTTACCTCCTTCTTTTTGGAGTATCTTGAGCTGTTGGAGAAAGTGATCTCTCCACTCTCAAAACATGGAGATTGAAACAAGTGACATGACCTGGCCCCAGCAATGAAATGAATCCTGTCCCCTGCCCTTCACAGTCCTTCAGATCATCCTGTGGAAGGATGGAGGTTCAGCTCCTTCTGATGTTTGAGACTGAACCAGAGCACATCCAAAATTGCTCCGAAGTTTTGAGTGAATGAAGCCCTCAGTGTCACCACTAAATACCTGAGTGGCTTAGCTTGGGGAAAAACATCATCCAGGTGCTTCTGAGGGCTGGGATGGCTCATCCTGAGTCACTTCCAGGAGGCACAAGAGCAGGCTCTTGCTGTATCCCGAGGCTGGATTTGCTGATTGTCTGTTCTGAATTATCCAAATTGTACCTGGAATGGGATAGGGCAGCACAACTCAACAGAAGCTTGGGGCAAGCACTCAGATTATTCTGTGTGTGTGTGTGTGTGTGTG
>NW_005057043.1:0-2766 GCF_000277835.1 Geospiza fortis
ACTGCTTTTAGAATAGATTTAGGATGGGGGAGAAATATGTGGGGAGAAAATGTTGAAAGGAGAAAGGCATCCATAGGAAATCTTGCTCACAAGAGCCCTGTTGCTTAAAATATGAAAATATTTTTTAAATATGTCATTCTCCTTTTTTTTTTTTATTCTTTGTTTCTTCACCTCTTTTTCATGTATTCAATCCTCATTATTCACCCCTGCCTATGCCTCTTCATGGCTTCTTCCCACAACAGAGATATACTTCATATACAGTGCCACCAACTTATTTGAATTTCAGGTAATAGAGGCAAATAACATTTTACTGGTAGAGAAATAAGTCCGGAACACTTACAGCTTATGCTTTTATATGTTGCTATACTGCAGTGTTAAAAATGATGGGCTGTAATTACTTTAAAATACAATTTCCACTTTGAACATGCTAGAAAAATGCTTTCAACTAGGTGAACTCTTAGCTCTTGACCTCTGTTCTGTGCACACTTGTGAACAGCCATCTGGAAAGGTTGTACCTATTGTTAGTCTTCCTGCATGTGCATATGATTACTGACACCAAGGAGTACATAGGAGTGACCTTTTAATGCTCCTATGCTGGGCAACCTGTATTTCATTTTTTATTTAACATGAAATAGGGTTTAATAATAATCTCAGAATGAATTTAGGAAAAAATATAAAGTCTAAATGAGGAGAAATCATTCACTGAAACCCATTCAGATAACATACCATTTTATCAACTCTGGTAATTTTACTACTATGCAAATAAGGATTTTGCATGATGATATGCTTTCAAAAAATGATCTGTAGCACACAGTCATAAAAACACACCTATACACAAGTCCTTATATTAATTAAATTGAAGTCTTTATTTGTGTCATTGCTGTTCATTTTAAAGGTATATGAAGTCTCTTAAATACCTCTGTGTCCTTCTTACTATTTTTGGTGTGTCCAGTGAAAAATTTAATACTGCATCAACCAAAATTGCCATAAAATATTCCACTGAAAATACTTAATCTAGAACTCCAAAACATATTCTCCTCATAAAAATGGACTGCTAATGAGATCACAAAGTTCTGAATTAGAGCCAGAAATAAAATCAGTCTAATCTAATAACTTCTTCATGAAAATTTTAACGAAAGACAAATTAATTTAGTTAAATTAAATATGCACAGTCTAGGGTAAGAAACTTCAGAACATTCCCTTCACTTTGTTCTGGTAAACTAAATGGAAAATTCAGACATCCAAAATGTCTGACATTGAAAGGGACCACTGGAAATCTCCCTGTTCAACCTCCCTTCTCAGAGTTCAGAGCTGGGTCCTCTACACCATGTTACTTGGGGTTGTGTTGAGATGGTTTTTGAGTGTCTCCAAGGAGGGGAAATACATAACCTCTTTGGGCAATCTGTGCCAGTTACCATCACATTAGGAGTTTTTTGATGTTCAGACAAAACTTCCCAGGTTCCAGTTTGAGCCCATTGCCTCTGACCCTGAGTATCTCTGAGAACAGTCTGCCTTCATTTTGTTTGGACCCTCCCATCAGGTATTTATGCACATTAACAAGATCCCCCTGAGGCTGCTGCTCTTTCTCCAGGCTGAACAGTCTCTCAGCTTTTGCCCTCATGAGGGATGGATGCTCCAGGCCTTTAATAGTCTTTGTGGCCCTGACTGGACTCATTCCAGTAAGTGCACATCTTTCACACACTGGGTAGCCCAGCTTACTGTAAAGTCATGCTGACTGTTCCCATCTTTTCTCAAAATAGTTTCCAGGTAGATTCAGTCCATCGCCTTCCTTGACGATGGGACTGAGCTGAGGTTGCCACTTCAGGTTCCCCAGATGCTCCTTCTCACAGGATCAAGGGACACTTGCTCTCTTCCAGCCCTTAGGAGCTCACCCAGCAGCTTTGACCTTTCAGAGACGATGGAGAGTGTTCTCACAGTGACAGCAGCCAGGTCAGCACTCCTGAGTGTGTTCCATTAGGTTCTGAAAACTTGCATAGGACCAGTTGGCTCAAACGTTCCCTCGTCTGATTCACCTTTACCGAAAGTACACCTTCTATACTCTAGACTTTCCAGCTTCCTTCAGGGGCCTGGAATAACTGAAAGTCAGTCTTACCAGTAAAAACTAAGGTGAAAAAGAGTCTGAACTCCTCAGCTTTGCCATGTCCTTTGTCACCAGGTCTCATCCTTAATCTGACCAACACTAGAGAGCATGCAGAGGATTAGATATGTGCAGTAGAATTAAAGAATTGGTTGTGTGCTGATGTGCAACCAGAACCCTTTTATGTCCATATGGAGTGTCTCAGTAATTTCTCCATTGTGTTGGTGATGCCCTGGCTCTAAGGGAGGTAAATCATGGATGCTATTCATCCCTTTTTCCTCCTGCTCCTTGTTCTTCCCTTTTCTAAACTCAAACTGTTTCCCACAGTATGCTGCCTACAAAATAGCTAAGAGGAAAATTCTTCTGAGTAACCTGTGGACACATCTATTTGTACAAGATTTCAGTGCTTTGAAGGATTGTTTCCTGTTCTTAAGGTGTAAAACTACTCTTATGGGAAAACTAAAAATTTGCACATGTAATTAGGAAAGTATGATACTTTATTTCTGGAAATGCACAGTCAAGAGTTGGGAGATTTTGGCACTTACTGAAACAAATAGCTTTTGAACATCTGAAATTGCTCCTGAATATATTTTGATTACACTGTGAGCATGGCAATAAAAGAGTCCCTTGAGAGAGAAAATATCTGGATTCAAATATTAATTTTTTTT
>NW_005057044.1:0-827 GCF_000277835.1 Geospiza fortis
CAGTGGGTGGATGACCTGGTCAATGGCCTGGATGGTCAATGGGTGAATGACCTTATCAATGGCATGGATGACCTGGTCAATGGCCTGGATGGTCAATGGGGGAATGACCGTATCAATGGCATGGATGACCTGGTCAATGGCCTGGATGGTCAATGGGGGAATGACCGTATCAATGGCATGGATGACCTGGTCAATGGCCTGGATGGTCAATGGGGGAATGACCGTATCAATGGCATGGATGACCTGGTCAGTGGCATGGATGACCTGGTCAGTGGGTAGATGATGAATGACGTGGATGACCTGGTCAATAGGTGGATGGTCAATGGCATGGATGACCTGTCAATGAGGGGATGACCTGGTCAGTGAGGGAATGACCTGGTCAGTGGGTAGATGATGAATGACGTGGATGACCTGGTCAATAGGTGGATGGTCAATGGGTGAATGACTTCATCAATGGCATGGATGACCTGGTCAGTGGCATGGATGACCTGGTCAATGGGTAGATGACCTGGTCAGTGGCATGGATGAGCTGGTCAATGCCCTGGATGGTCAGTGGGTGAATGACCTCATCAATGGCATGGATGACCTGGTGCATGGGTGGATGCCCTGATCAATGGCGTGGATGATCAATGGGTTGGCCCTTATCAATGGCATAGATGACCTGGCGTGGATGACCTGGTCAATGAGGGGACGACCTGGTCAATGAGGGGACGACCTGGTCAATGAGGGGACGACCTGGTCAATGGGTAGATGATCTGGTCAGTGGTGTGAATGGCCTGGTCAATGAAGGAGGTCTCTGGTCAATGGTGTGGATGACCTGGTCAATG
>NW_005057044.1:1754-2765 GCF_000277835.1 Geospiza fortis
ATTGCAGGAATAATTCCAATATTGCAGGAATAATTCCAATATTGCAGGAATAATTCCAATATTGCAGGAATAATTCCAATATTGCAGGAATAATTCCAATATTGCAGGAATAATTTTAATATTGCAGGAATAATTCCAACATTGCAGGAATAATTCCAATATTGCAGGAATAATTCCAATATTGCAGGAATAATTCCAATATTGCAGGAATAATTCCAATATTGCAGGAATAATTCCAATATTGCAGGAATAATTTTAATATTGCAGGAATAATTCCAACATTGCAGGAATAATTCCAATATTGCAGGAATAATTCCAATATTGCAGGAATAATTCCAATATTGCAGGAATAATTCCAATATTGCAGGAATAATTCCAATATTGCAGGAATAATTTTAATATTGCAGGAATAATTCCAACATTGCAGGAATAATTCCAATATTGCAGGAATAATTCCAATATTGCAGGAATAATTCCAATATTGCAGGAATAATTCCAATATTGCAGGAATAATTCCAACATTGCAGGAATAATTTTAATATTGCAGGAATAATTCCAACATTGCAGGAATAATTCCAATATTGCAGGAATAATTCCAACATTGCAGGAATAATTCCAATATTGCAGGAATAATTCCAACATTGCAGGAATAATTCCAATATTGCAGGAATAATTTTAATATTGCGGGAATAATTCCAATATTGCGGGAATAATTCCAATATTGCGGGAATAATTTTAGTATTGCGGGAATAATTCCAATATTGCAGGAATAATTCCAACATTGCAGGAATAATTCCAATATTGCAGGAATAATTCCAATATTGCGGACGGGACGCTCCTGAGCTTGTAGGGCCCTCGGTGCTTGACCAAAAAGTGGCAACTGTGGTGTTTTCACCCCAAAACCACTTTTGGCCAGCTGGATGTGTGGTGTTAAACTGTAATGTGTTAACTTTTAGTGACTGGGGAAGAGTAACATGAATAGGGTGATATTTATAGTACATCATCTTTATT
>NW_005057045.1:0-518 GCF_000277835.1 Geospiza fortis
TCCCATTTCCCCATATCCCCACATCCCTATATCACATTTCCCCACATCCCATATCCCATTTCCCCATATCCCATATCCATTTCCCCACATCCCATTTCCCCATATCCTATATCCCCATATCCCATTTCCCCACATCCCATTTCCCATTTCCCCATCCCATATCCCAGTTCCCCTTTTCCCAGCTCCCCCATCCCATTTCCCGGCCTCTCCATTCCCGTTTTTTCCCCCATTTCTCCGGGACAAATCCTCTCTGCGGAGGCCCGGAGAAGCCGGGGAGGCGCAGGAAAAAGCCGGGAACGATCCCAAATCCCCGAAATCAATCCGGGAGCCAGCGGAGCGGGATTAGGGCTCGCCGGGGGCCCGGGCGGGAACAGAGCCGGCATTGTAACCCGAGCTCATCCAGGGAAAACCGGGAAAGCGGGAGAGGGAGCCTGACCCCGGCATCCCGCGGGAGCCGGCAACGAGGAGCGAGTGAAGAATTCCAGAGGCGGGTTTGGGCTCCCGCTTCCCCCCGCGGC
>NW_005057045.1:1619-2765 GCF_000277835.1 Geospiza fortis
GGTGGCAGGGTGGGGCAGGGTCGGGAGGGACAAGGCAGGGGGCGGTAGGATAAGGCAGGGTGGGGAGGGCTTGTTTTGGGGAGGGAATTTGGGGCATGGCTGGGGAGGGGTGGGGGGGGGGGGGGGGGGGGAGTCAGTGGGAATGCTCGGGAAGGGGGAAGGGGGGCTGGGAGTCACTGGGAATGGGGGACAGGAGTCACTGGGAATGGGGGATAGGAGTCACTGGGAATGGGGGATAGGAGTCGCTGGAAATGAGGGCTTGGAGTCATTGGGAATGCTCAGGAATTGGGAATGGGGGATAGGAGTCGCTGGGAATGAGGGCTTGGAGTCATTGGGAATGCTCAGGAATTGGGAATGGGGGCTGGGATTTCTTGGGAATAGAGACTAGGATTTCTTGGGAATGGGGGCTGGGATTTAATAGGAGTGGGGGGCTGGGAGTCACGAGGAATGGGGACTGGGATTCATTGGGAATGGGGCCAGGGAGTCACTGGGAATGGCGTCTGGGAGTCACCGGGAATGGGAACTTGGGTTCACTGGGAATTGGGACTGGGATTCATTGGGAATAGGGCAAGGGAGTCACTGGGAATGGTCAGGAATTGGGAATGGGGGCTGGGATTTGCTGGGAATGGGAGCTGGAAGTGCTCTGGGGGCACCAGGGACTCCTGGAAGCTTTGGGATGGACGGGATTTCGGGATTGTCCCGTTCCATGGGCAGTGAGGGCTCTGCTATCCCAGACTGCTCCAGCCTGGCCTGGGATAATTCCGGGGGTGCCCATGGAATCCTGGAATGGTTTTGGTTGGAAGGGATTTTAGGGATTGTCCCGCTATCCTGGGATGCTCCAGGGGTGGAGCAGCCCCGGATTCTTTGGGAATTCCATCCCAAAATCCCAATATTCCGTTGGAATCCAGTATTTCCTGGGTGCTGTCCCCGCAGCCTGCATTCCAACCCCCTCTGCGGCTCTCCTGGAATATGGAAGGGATTTTTGGGAATTCTGGCAGCTGGGGGAGCCTCCCCTTCCCGGCACAGCAGGATTTAGGAACACCTGGATCCGTATCCCACCCTTGGCACCCCTAGAGCCATCCAGAGGAGAATTTTTGGGAATACTCCCCTGGAATTCCGGGCTGGAATTGCCATTCCCAGCTGGAA
>NW_005057046.1:0-743 GCF_000277835.1 Geospiza fortis
CAAAAATACCCCAAAATCACCCCCAAATCGGCTGAGAGACCCCAAAAAATCCCCAAATCACCCCAGAATCCACTCCACAATCTAAAAAAACCCCAAACAACCCTAAAATCAGATCAGGAATCCCAAAAAAACCCCAAAATCGGCCCAGGGATCTAGAAAATCCCAATATCAGCTCAGAGACATCAAAAAACCCCAAAACCACCCCAAAACCACCCCATACAACTCAAAATTTACCCCAAAAAACCCCCACCAAAATCCCCAAAAAATCCCCAAATTTCACTCCAAAAAACCCCAAAATCCACCCCCAAAAACCCCAAAATTCATCCAAAAAACCCCAAAATCACACTAAAATACCCCCCAAATCACCCCAAAATCAGCTCAGAGACCCCAGAAAACCCCAAAATTCAGCCCCAAAACCCCAATAAAACCCCCAAATCCCCAAAATCACCTCAAGGATCCCAAAAAACCCCAAAATCCACCTAAAAAACCCCCAAAATTTACCCAAAAAACCCCAAAATCCCCCCCCAAAAATGCCCCAAAATTCACCCCAAAAACCCCCGAAATTCACCCCAAAAACCCCCAAAATTCGCCCCAAAAAACCCCAAAACTCCCCCCAAAAAACCTACAAATCCTCCCCAAAAAAGCCCAAAACCCTCCAAAAAAACCCCCAAAATTCCCTCCAAAAGACCCCAAAATCCTCCCCAAAATCCCCCCAAAAAACCCCAAAACTCCCCCCAAAAAAC
>NW_005057046.1:1441-2764 GCF_000277835.1 Geospiza fortis
GGTCAACCCAACCAATGGCCAACCCAACCAATGGCAACCCAACCAAGGGCCAACCCAACCAAGGGTCAACCCAACCAATGGGCAACCCAACCAAGGGCCAACCCAACCAAGGGTCAACCCAACCAATGGGCAACCCAACCAAGGGCCAACCCAACCAAGGGTCAACCCAACCAAGGGTCAACCCAACCAAGGGCAACCCAACCAAGGGCCAACCCAACCAAGGGTCAACCCAACCAATGGCAACCCAACCAATGGTCAACCCAACCGAGGACAACCCAACCGAGGACAACCCAACCGAGGGTCAACCCAACCAAGGGTCAACCCAACCAAGGGCAACCCAACCAAGGGCCAACCCAACCAAGGGTCAACCCAACCAATGGTCAACCCAACCGAGGGTCAACCAAGGCCAACCCATGGTCAACGAGGTCAACGCTGACCAACCCACGGTCAACGAGGTCAAGACCAACCAATGGTCAACCAAGACCAACCAATGGTCAATGAGGTCAAGGTCAAGGCAACGGTCAAGAAAGATCAACGGAGTCAAGAACAACAAACCAATGGTCAATAAAACCAAGAACAACCAACCAATGGTCAACAAAGTCCAACCAAGCCAAGAGCAACCAACCAATGGTCAATGGAGCCAAGACCATCCAATCCCACCATCCCAAACCTTCCAAGAACTTCCAGAAACTCCATAAAACCACAAAAAATCCCCAAAAAATCCCAGAAGAACCCAAAAATCCTGATGTTCCTCACCTGGAAGCCCAAGCACCTCCCGCAGAAGCAGCCGTTGTGCATCGTCACCACCAATGGTCAACCAAGCCAAGAGCAACCAACCAATGGTCAATGGAGCCAAGAGCAACCAACCAATGGTCAACAAAGACCAACCAAGCCAAGAGCAACCAACCAATGGTCAATGAAGACCATCCAATCCGAGACCAAGCAACCAACAGTCAACAAAACCAAGACCGACCAATCAATGGTCAACGGAACCAAGACCAACCAATCCCACCATCCCAAACCTTCCAAGAACTTCCAGAAACTCCATAAAACCACAAAAAATGCCAAAAAAATCCCCCAAAATCCCAAAAAACCCCCAAAAACCCCAAAGTACCTCCAAGGTTCCTCACCTGGAAGCCCAAGCACCTCCCGTAGAAGCAGCCGTTGTGCATCGTCACCACCAACGGTCAACCAAGCCAAGAGCAACCAACCAATGGTCAATGGAGCCAAGACCAACCAACCAATGGTCAACAAACTCAACACCAACCAACCAATGGTCAATGAAGATCAATAGTACCAAGAGCAACCAACCAATGGTCAACG
>NW_005057047.1:0-2764 GCF_000277835.1 Geospiza fortis
AAAAAAAATGTTAACTCCTTCTGGGAACTTGTGACTATATTGTGATGTTCATGCACCATCTGTTTGGTAATATTCCAAAAAAACGTGATGGTGAAACATGTATAGTCTAAGTGTCAGTTTAGATTAAGTGATCAGCTCCATGAACTACAAACACAGACACACACCTACACAGCTAATCAATCTGCACTTCATTTGTCAGCTCAGTGCATATCATTTGCAGAGGAGAGAACTAACTCATATGTTTAATGTGGTTAACTTTGCAATAAGGAGGCTTTTCCTGATCTGTATGTTTTTCCTTGTCTGTAATTCTGTTTGGTGACAGAATTTGAAACTGGGGAGTCACACTCTCAGGAATGGTGATGTTGGTTTAGAAATCATGACTTTTGAGATGTGAAGACTTGGGAATCTTATTAATTAGTCTCTAGGCCTCTTAAAAACATAGGTGTGAATTTCACAAATTAGCAGAGGTCTGGTGGGACTTTGAACAAGTTCTGACAGTTATCAATTATCTGGCCAAGCAAACAGTTTCAGCAGGTAGTTAATAGTGTCTGCCCTCTGACCCCATGGTGTGTATCAGGCAGGAGCTGAGCTGCAGGGCTCAGCAGCTCTTTGGCTTTCACCACTGCACTTTCACACTCAGCACTTGTGGGTCACAAAGCCGGCAAGACTGCAGGTACAAGGAAGTTTTATTGGCTTACTACAGCCATCAAAAGTTATTGGCCAAAGAAATCTCAGCAGGTGGATTTATTGAGGATGGATATATTGGAATTACTGGCTGAAAAAAAGCAGAATGGGTCTTCCTCCTTTGGGCTCTGCACAGAAGAAATGAATGAAGCGTAGGGATTTCAGTTTAAGTTAATGCTGTGCTAGCTGATGCACAGGCAGCTTCAATTCTCTTTAATTAGTGCAGCATTAAGTGACAAAGTATTTAATCAGCAAGCTAACAAGTGCAGTGTCTGATTGCTCTGTGCATGCACTTGTGTGGGGGTGTGACTGAAAAAAGTAAATAAAATTACTTCCCTTGCTTTAAATGAAATGGTATCCCTAATTTTATTACAGCTGCAATCGGTTTAGAGGCATGATAGAGCAATAAAAATTGATTCTATCCTGTTTTATTCCTTTAACAAAGTATTTCATTAAAAAAGCTAATACTGTAATTTAACTGTTTAGCTTCTTGAGATATGAATTTAGGCCTTATTTCCAAAGAGTCTCTGTCAAGGGAAGGATCCAGCTGTCTTATCTTGATATTGTACTCTTGCATCTAAAGCACACATCTTTCTATTTGCCACTGATCAGATTGAAGATTGAGCCCCCTTTTCTTAGAAAGGTCTAGAAATCATGATCCAAGTACATAAGCTTATTAACTTTCAGTATGGCAGTTCATTACATCAAGGTCTTAAGATAAATACTGTAAAAACCCTCTAACTGCTGCAAGCCACTTAGTGGCTTAGTAATGCAGATTACCATCAGTATGTCACGCTGCACTACGCTCTCTGCTGGGTTCCTGTTGGATATTGTCCAGTTCAGGATTTCTGTCTCAGATCCAAAGCCCTCTGCATAGACCCTGCAGTTACCTGGGGGATTGTCACTCTACTGTACTAAACCAAAACTGCATGAACTGGCAGAAGGTGATTTGTATGGTCCTGTCTTGCCACTGAGTTCATGGATCTCACACACATGAGCTGGAAATGGCCCATGTACCTGTTCACTTTCAGACTCAGAGTTTCTAGTTCCAAGTGGAATGATTACTGAACCTGATGTTCCAGGCACAGAGGAGACTTCATGTGTTAGGTACCCACCAGTCAGAAAGGCAAACCTTGTGCTAGGCACTTTCTGAAAGTAAATCAGACAGGAGGCAATGGTGATAGATGGAGGCACTCAGAGAAATAGTGAGTCTGTATTAATTTATGTGGGTGTTAGTGTGAGAGCAGTGGACACTCAAATGGGCTTTGAAGTAGGTGAACCAACTACTTTAGTATTAGCTAACTACTTTACCTATTCAAGAACTTCCTTTGTAACTCTCTAAGAGGGAAAAAAGAGACTTTTCAATTAATGGAAAAAAAACTTGACTCACAAATGCAAAATGACCCCTTGTAGCTGACTGGTAAAAATCCTAAATATTCATTGAGATTTTTGTTATTGTTTTCAATGAGCTCCTAATTTCAGCCATAATTGATAATTTATAGTTTGAGCCATCCCAGAAATATGATGGGGGGGTGAAATAACTCAGGTGGAAAGGCTGATGAGAGTAGGTGGTTTGTGGAGGAGAAGGGTGCAGAGCACACCATGGCCCAGCTGTGGGAGTGGGGGACAGGAGCACATGCCCACAGCCTGTTGTATTGCATCTAGCAACCCACGGAACACAGCAACAGCCCTCCTTAAATCCATGCCTGAGGCAGCAGAAATCATCCAAAATCTGTCACATTGTCTCTACTCTTTATCAACAGCAGCACTCCTGGGAAGTTTGTGTTTTGAATTTACAGTAGAGTGCTGAGGGAGGTTAGCCTGAGAAGACAGACATGGAAAACAGACCCTTGAATATGAAGTTGACAGGTTTTATTTAGAAAGCTGGCATATGCACTGGCTGCATTCATATCTGCAGTGTTCCCCAACTTGACAGGCAATCTAGAGTATGGTGTATATTAAAGAGAAGTAGTTTTGAACTCAGATTTTGGTTCCTTTCATACATTTCCTGTAACACTGAACATTTTTAGACAAGTACTGGTTTTGTTTTTCAGTAAAGACTACATGGCTTTTTTTTTTT
>NW_005057048.1:0-636 GCF_000277835.1 Geospiza fortis
GATAACAGAAGGGATAAGAAAAACTATGCACAGGGAAAATTACAACACAACTGACAAAGTCTTTCTGGCCATAATTTCCCCTGCCTGGAAAGGACACCCTTCTCCTCAGGGAGAGAGAGAGAGAGTCCCTTTCCTGACCCTGGCAATCTTCTGAGGTGGGAGTGAATGTAATGACAGGGCCATGGCCAGAGCCTCATGTTCTTCCATCCCACATCAGGTCATTGGCAGTGGCAGGAAAAAGGACAGGTGTCTTCCCAGCCTGGATCACAAGGAACATGGATCACCAGGGCTCTTCTCAACGTGGGTTCTCCCATGAGGGGAGAAGCTGGAGCAGTGCATGAAGCTCTTCCTGCTGTCGGCAGGCCTTCCTCTACTGGTGGCTGCATTGGTATCTTCTCAACTGAGATCTGCTAGTGAAGCTCTTCCCACACTGGGGACACTCGTAGGGCCTCTCCCCAGTGTGGATGCGTTGGTGGGTCACAAGGGCAGAGCTGCAGATGAAGCCCTTCCCACACTCCCCACACTCGTAGGGCCATTCCCCGGTGTGGATCGTCTGGTGGCTGATCAGGGCGCTGCTCTGCCTGAAGCTCTTCCCACACTCCAAGCACTTGTGCGGCTTCTCCCCATCATGAAGCT
>NW_005057048.1:1764-2763 GCF_000277835.1 Geospiza fortis
CTTACCCAAACTGGCTCAGGTGTAAAACCCCCACCCCGGGAAGGCCACACACACAGGGGACAATGTCACACTTGCCCTGCCCCAGGGGAGGTCTCTGTCCCTGTCACTCCCTTGCTCTCCTCTTTTCTCTTTCTTTCCATTTCTCTCTGTACCTCACATTTATTGTTCAATAAAATTAATGTTGGATTTGGTCTCGTTGCACCTTTATTGGGGCAGAGGCATCTCTCTTAACAATTTTCTAAAACAAATTGCGACATTATTTTGGTGCAGTGAATTCAGGGCACTCTTGTCTGATCCCAAGTGCCTTTGACAACAGCATGGTTCCCTCCTCTGAGGAGGTTGTGGTTCTCTCTTGAGCAACTCTTGGAACCTTGGACACAGCTTCCTCTGAGAGACTTACAAAAAAACTTATGAGGAAAATGGCTGTTGTGGGTCCAGAGTGTAAAGAAAATATTTTGTTGTCCTTGCTTGAAAAGTTTGTTAAAATCACTGTTGGAAAGGGCGCAAATGTTACCAGCGAGACTGACAAGGTTCATTCAGTGCAAGGTGAGGAACACAAGGCTGCTGAAAGTCCCACAAGAAGCCCAGCTCAAGTAGCCAAATTCCCGATTAAATCCTGAATTTCCAGGCTTGGGGGCTTTGCCAAATATGAGAATCATTATTCCCTTAATCCCTGTCACTTTGTGTCAGCTACACAGAGCTTCTCCTTCATTTTCATAATCTGTATTGGGCCAAATTTCTACTTATCTTTTATTGGGACCTTCCAGCAGCTGAGCTGGATATGTGCAAGAACTGACGAAACCAGGATATGCCACAGAATTGCTTCTATTGTCAGTTTATTCATGTTTGCGATTTGTTTGTGTTTTCATCACATGTGACATGTGGGAAAATGAAATATTCATCCAAGTATTTTATGCAGAGTAAAGTTTGATTTCTGCCAAGTTTATTTTGTCCACTGCCCAGGGGATGCTAGGGGGTCTCTGTCCCCTCGCCCTGGGG
>NW_005057049.1:0-2758 GCF_000277835.1 Geospiza fortis
TTTTTGGGGGAAAAATTCAATGCCAAAAGGGCCTATTTAACCAATTGATAGTAATTGTGTAAAGAACATTATCTAAACTTCACTTTTCTGAACAATTATTGTTACAGGGAAAGCATGAAACTAGGGAAGAAGAGAGAAAGAATTCAGGATACTTCTTTTATGGCAAAACCTGCAAGGGAAATAAAAAATCCTAGTCTCGCCTATATTGATGCAGATATTTACAGCAGATTCTTGAAGCTGTGCCATTTTTTAAATACATATCACTCAGATACAAATATTTAGTCTTAATGAACTTTTTTTCCTAGAAAGAATGATAAAATGCGTACCAAAGCAGAAGGCTCTAAGTTAACTGCTACTGTCATTTCTACTCAATTACTGCCTACACAAGAACAATCATGCAGTGAAGGCAAGAGAAACACCACCACTGATGGTGAATTTCCTGGCTTTTATCACTGTGTCAAAACACTATCATTCTGTAATCACAGGCTTTCATGTAAAACAGCTCAAATGCCAGCAAAATCCCAATGCAAAGCATTTTTGAATATCTTTTTAGTGATGGCAAGGAGCAGGATTAAGCGCTGCTTAAAGGAAGCCCCTCCCTGATCATGGGCCAGGCTCTCCACAGCATGGGCCCATCTGGAGGCTTTGGAAGATCTGCACTCTGTGCAGGCAGCAGGAGGGTTGTAGGGAGGCCCTGTGGACCCATCCGGTAAGGGCCCTTCCCTCTAACAGGCATTCACTGCCATGAAGCCTTTCCTGGAGTTCCTCTTCAACATTTGGGGACCGGGAATACTGTTGTTCATCAAGAACACACAAACCTAAGTTTAAACTGCTTTCCTTACCTCAGGTTTCTAAACCTAAGTTATCCTTGGAGATCTCTTGCCAAAGATATCTTTTGCTCTTTGCCCTTGTGACTATTACAGTTGTCTCTATTACATGTTGAACCCAACCAACAATGCTGAAAGAGACCTAGACCAGAGTACCTCTTGGGGTGATACACATTCTCCTAGGAAAGGGGAACCCACATTCAAATGTCACTTCAAAAAGAAGGAATTTTTCCCCCAAACCAGACTAGCACTCCAGCCTCTTGGACTAGGAGTTTCTTCCTCAGGCTCCCCAAATATAGATCATGGTTTCCTCAGCACCTGCCAAGACTCAATTCTTACTATTCTGTGAACTACCTTAACTTCTAAAATGAGCTCAAATGAAATGTGTATATGTCACTTCAATAATCTATTTTTTGGCTAAAACTAGTTATTTAAAGGTGTCAAATTTATAAATGAGTTTGACCATTCTGCTGCATAAACAGTTTAACTGAAAAGATCCAACACCAACTCCACACTTTAACCCTTAAACCCCAGTACAATGCTTCCCTCTGGATCACAACTCATCCCTGAAACACATGAGACATACAGACAGTGCAGGGGAGAAGACATCCTATTATGACAGCAGATAATGACACATCAATGCATTATTGCAGCAGTAAGTTCACAGCTAACCAAAGATGTTCCTATTAAAGAGCAGCACCTCTCCAGCAGTATGTGATCACGCACTTCCAGATACAGACAGTCCTGTACAGTGCCTGCAAAGGCCTCAGGTAGCAAGCCAGATCAGTACTTTTAATAGCATTAGGGACTCACCATACCTGTGTTGTGACAATGAGTGATGCAGGGACCACAGACAGGTGCAAAGGAATGCTCTTTGTTGCCAAACACCCGGTCTTTTTAAGCAGTTGGCTGGTTATCAGTTTACATAGTTGTAAGGCACAACAAGCACAAGTCAACCAATCACCATACACCACAACATGGACATGCAGCAGTCTCTGCAGCACATCTCTCTACTCCTGCTCCAGCTGAGTGACTCTCACATGGTTTCCTTCTACTTAGCCAAAGTAACAGGCGAGAGCCATGTTACTAGGCCTCCCCTTTATAAAGCCTTGCCTATCAGTAACTCTACCTCTGCTCACGTGCAACCGTCACTCCTCACAGGAGGCTCTGTTACTACCTGCACAACTGCATGTCCTGTTAAAGCTTGTTTCCTGCAGAAAGCACTCCCAAGCAGAACTGCCCTGAGACATAGGATCACATCTAAGCAGCAGAGGTATTGACATGCCTCAGTAGTTCCTTCCCCTCAAGTCACTCACACATGATTCTTTCCCTGGAAATGAAGCATGGAACTGTGGGAAACTGTTCACAGCTTGATGACTGCATTTCCTGCCAGCCAAAATACTGGGACTGTGTGAATACACAAATCTTTTTTACAAATCAGGCTGTTAGAAATCTTGGATCCAAAAGGAGGCATCTGTGTGTTTTCTGTGCTACGAGTAGTCACAACAGGTTGCCTGAAATGGCTTGCTTCCTTAGCTAGTGGGCAAGAGTAGTTTATGAAAATGATTTATTAGATACTTGTACCTAAAAAAAGTTCATCAATTTACAAATTATATTTTTTTCTGCTCCTGAAACGTTCAAAGAGTGTCTCTTGGTCAAACTACAAAACTGTTACCCAACTCCCTGGGTGTGGAAAGCAGAACAGGAGAGTTGCAGTGTTGTACAGTTCCCAGGCTGGTTGCTGGAGCATGGCCATTTCTCTTTCAAATGTCAGGATGAGCCTCCCCATCCCCAGCTAAAAGGCAGTGATAACAGAGGTGTGTGACTGATATGTTCCCCACTGGGCTTACAGGCAGCATTGCAATTTCCACAGTACCGGCTTGTCATGGTTTGACGCTGGCACGATACCAGTGCACCCATGAAAATATATT
>NW_005057050.1:0-2758 GCF_000277835.1 Geospiza fortis
ACACACACACACATTTTAAAAGGTATTCACAGATTCATTTGAAAGGCAAAATTGTTCTCTCTACCTTTTCTTACTATTTTAAATTTTGGTACAAGAAAAATAAATGGCAAATATTTTCCCTGAATTAACATAGTGTATCATTTTTATTTCAATCACTTCTCTATAGCTCTGCCTCTGCTGTCTCAAATATAATGTTCTTCTTATATTTCCCCAAAACAGGTTCCTAAACAGGTGAGAAATTAAAGTTCATAAACCCATCATTGTTCTAAGTATCCATTTCCCATTCATATCAACCAAAACAATAAATTCCCAATATGATTATGAAAAGATTGTACACAGATCCCTATTTACAATATTACATTTCTAGAGCCATCACAACAGTACAGATTTTCTGATCTGTACAATGAATTCTGAGACATACTGGCAAACTTTTGAAGTTCTGCACCTCATTTCCATCTTAATAATTATTGCTTTTTAAGTCAGTGGACAGCAGCAATCGATAATAACTTGAACTAAAGAAGAAAGATATTAAGAAATAATGCTGTAGCATTATTCTTAATATCAGAAAGATATTAAGAATAATGCTGACCACCTGCATGTTAAAAGTGGAATTGGTGCTTTGTAGATTTCAGATTATTTTGATGTATACAAAGTTCCCGATATCACAGATGTGGACACAATGGTGACTGCGTATTCTGCCAGCCAGAAAAGCTCCTTTATGTTCACCAACAACCTTCTGTGGTGATGCTCTTCCCAGTCTACACTCATGCTATGATACATTTCTGCCCTGCCAAAGCCATTCTACCCCAGCTAAGTACACTTGGAAGTTGGTAGGAACATCTCATCACCCTTCTTCAGAAAATGAAGCAGTCAGATCATCCCAACAGGGCACACACATGTAAACCCCCAGCTGACAGGTGCCTCCTGCTTAAACACCACTAATATTGATACTGATACTGATAGGGGCATCCTCAACATCTCTCACAGACTGGCCAACTCCTCATCATCATGCTACACTAAACCTAAACACACAAGCAGGAACGAGCAGATTTGAATTTTATTTCTGCTTCCATTACTAGCTCTTGCCTGATTAATTGAAACAAATTATTTCATCTCTTTGTCTCAGTTTTTCCATCTGCTGAAAGGAATGAATTGTATTTACTACACAATATATGGACAATTAAATTTTAGAGCATGAATGCAGCACAACATTTAACTGTTGACTATGCCTCTCTTGGCATTCATCTTGTATGTTCTCACTTGGTTTTCTTGCACTTTGCCTTGGAATTATTTCATGCTTTAACTATGGCAAAGAAATAACACAAGTGTTAAATTCCAAAATTAAACATATTACAAGACAACATAAAAAGGAAAAAAGAGGAAAGACATTCTCATTTACAGCTAAATTAATAAAATAATTTACATGTCCGTATAAACCCATGTAAACATGCCTTTAGGATATGCTTACAAAGAAAACTCAAGGTTAAATTACTTTTTTATATAAACAATTTTCTGTCTCCTTGCAAATAAAAATTCAGCTCTCACTCTCATTAAGATATAATAAACAAAGTCACTTTTATGAGACTTAATTACTTCTAGATTTATTAGTCAATTAGTAATTTTGAACTGCCTGAGAGCTCTTGAATGATAACAGGCATACCATTAACCTGATGTATCACCCATTATATTTTTGCATATACCACCTCAATCAAAGAAAGCACAAGTTAGTCATATTTTCCATTTATTGTGGCAGATGTTAAGGAAGATATAATTCACAACTTTCTGAGTGACCACAAAGAATACATAGGATGTGTGCTCTTCTGTTTGGATGGTATTTTCTGTGTTTTAATTTTTGCCCACAGCACAAACGTATTTATCTACAATGAAATTATTACTGATTGTTGCCTTGAGCCAGAAAGCTCAAATCTAAAAATCTCTTTTGACTGGAAACTCTTTACTAAAATCCTTATTTGCATAGAATCACTGAGGTAAGGCAGCTCTGGACCAACCCCATTGCTCAAAACGAGGATCAGAGAGAATAGGTGGCCCAGGACTGTGCTGAGGTGGCTGCTCAATATCACCAAGGATGTCCCCCCTTTTGTGGGATTGAAGTGAGGCTGGCTGGCTTAGTCCTACTTTCTAGCTTTCTTTAACTTGTTTGCCTACTGCTTGTAACAGTGTGATGAAGTTTCAAACATCATTATTTGGTTCCCTTCTGAGTTTCTGCATGGGGGTACTAAGGGCTCTTAGTTTGCATAACCTGCATTAAGAACGCTGGTCATCGCTGCATAAGTAAGGGTGAGCTGACAGAAGCCATACAAGTTCCTAAGCATTTGCAAAATGAAAATGGATTCAAGTATTTCACATTAAAAAGAGCAGCTTTCAGCTTTCCAGTAAAACACTCAACCCAACTATTGCAAGGCATGTAAATACACTGTAATATATGTAACAAAACAGCAATAGCATGAGACAACAGCAGGTTTGTACAGTGAACAAAATACTGCTGACAAATTTTCCTAATCATAACCAGAGATTTCACAGCATATTCTTCTCCTCTGCAGTACACTTGCTTATTCTAAAGCATTCTCATAAGGAATCCTTCAGTATTTCCAAATAATATTTTCCCCATCAGTGCTGAATCTCTTTCTGATTCCCCAGTGAATGCTGGTTAGCTTGAATTTCATGATTGTCTCAGCTTTTCCCTCTCTCTCAGATCTGTTTCCACAGCGCTGGAATGCATTAGATGGCTTTAACACTT
>NW_005057051.1:0-2758 GCF_000277835.1 Geospiza fortis
CAATGCCTGGGAAAGTTGTGCTTTGCTTTCTGTGGCCAGAGGGCTGCTGCCACACAAGGCATTGATTTTTTAACTTAATATAGACTTTTCAAAATGCATCTGTCTCAAAGGAGAAGAAGGATGTGACTGACTGAACAGTATAGAATCTAAATCATATCATGATTCATGTATTTTGGCCAGTCCAGTCTTCATCTATGACACTGGTTTTTCTATAGACATTTTCATATTATTGACAATTAATAATAGAGGCTTTTTAAAAAAAACACTTTCATTTTAGGCTGCAGGCAAGGGATGGTATGTGATCTGTTGTCAACCACAATGAAACAAGAAGCAGGAAAACGGTTCCTATGGAATCTTGGGATTTTATTCCCCCCCTACATTTATGTGTTTCAAGCTAACCACTCTTTAGAGAGCAGCGCAGTTATTCATCCAGGGATGTGCTGGAGGCAAATTGGTTCATGTTTTAAAAGAGTGATGAGAGGTGGCTGTTATGTAAAGCTCATAATACTCAGCATCCTACCTCTGTTACTTAGTTGATCATCACAAAGCAATCCAGTTTGATTTTAAATACAGCATATTAATCATACAAATCTGAAACATATTAAATAATTTTTTTTTCTTTCCTGTCACTCACCTCTTGACTTCATATGTGGGCAAGTAGTGCTGCTTCTCTCTTCCTCTTCATCTATCTTGTTGATTGATGCTGAAAATCCTTTGGAGCCATTTCTGGGCAATATTTCATGTACGGGTCCCATCAGCTGAAAGATGCCCTAAGCTTCCCTGCAAATTCTCTGCATCACTGTAAAATAATAATAATTAAATGTGCTTGAAGAAATTTGACAAAGGTGGTAACCAGTGATTTAGCAAGCAGTTAGTTGGCTTAAAATTACTCTCTCAGATCTCTCACAGAGTTAGTTAAGTATACAACTTGAGGAATTTTGTTATTCTTAGAGTATATTACCAGAAATAATTCAAATTTAAAAGCTCTTGTGCAAGACAGAATTGAGAAGCTGCCACATGATCAAAACAAACAAAAAACCCCAAACAATGCAGTATTTTCTCCATATTTTTTGAGGTAAGCATGAAGATGAATAGTTTAAATAATTGCTTCCATTAGAGAGCTCTTGATCTTCCATCTTAATTGATGAGGGAGTTATCCTAAATGCTATGTGCTACAAAGTATCAGTTACCTAATTACGCAGCTAGTGTATTCAGGAATGCACAGGTAAATTTTTCACCTTGGAACATTGTTCAATAAATCTTAGGAAAATATACAAAAAGAGTAGAGCCAAAAGTTTATATTTCAAAGACTAATGACATTTTTGACACTGAGGAGCTTTACTTTGGACCGTGAATACTTACATTAAAAACCTGTCTGAAACTGAGAGAAAATAGCCTAGTTTTCACAGTGCTCACTTGAAACTTTGAAGACCCGTAGTGAATTCATTATTCCGCCACTAGGCACCATTGTACCCACTTACTGAGAAAATTTATGCAGGGTAAATCAAGAAAGTCTGCAGTTTTCAGAGACAGAGTTATCTATTTCTAACTATTTCAAGTTGTCTCTAGAGACATGAGTCTGCTCAGTTCTGCATTCTGTGGCTCACTTTTGAAGGGTTAGTTCATTTTTTTGGTGCATAGCAGATTGCAAACCCACATCTCCTGGCACTGAGATGAAAACCTTTCCAACTCTGTACAGAGGCCCTGCAACAATGAGACAAAAGAGTCAAGATTCATTGGGGCAAAATGACAAAGGAAAAATTTGGAATTGGTATTCTTCCAGGTTCATCTGGGAAGAAGGAAATCCTCGTACCTATGAAAGCTTTTTACATTTTCTATTGGAAAGTTATTGGATAAGCAAGCAGAAATCTGACCACCCACTGATTTAAAGCTCCCCACTACTTTGAAGTCTCTGCCATAGAATCATAAGTAAATTTCAAACATTAAATAGAGGAATTATTCAGTTAAGCATAGCAACACTAAAGAGACCAGTGCCCAAGTCTCTGTGCAAACAATGGCCTATTGCATATGGGCCATGCCCTAAAACATTCCCAGATGCCTAAAACTGCCAGAAGACAGTGTATGTTTTGTGTTTAGTATTTTGGGGATCTATGGTCTCCCAATAGCAGCACTCCATCAACACAATGCTGTAGGTAGCACCCAACAGAAAGACTGCAGCATGCTTAGTTGTAAACAATCTCAAACATA
The DNA here is from genome assembly GCF_000277835.1 of Geospiza fortis. NCBI lineage: Eukaryota > Metazoa > Chordata > Aves > Passeriformes > Thraupidae > Geospiza > Geospiza fortis. The sequence goes on from NW_005057051.1 coordinate 2,209, forward strand.
AATAAGGATTCTGCTTTCCTCTCACTGCTTGGAAAGATCATAAAATCTATTTTTCACAGCCTCCAACTAATACTGCTGCAACCACCAACATTTTAATGAAACCCATTAAAAATCAGACCTGGATTGCACTGGCACAATTATGGCAAAACTTGCTTCAGGCACTCTGTATATTCCACAGCAGCACATGCAAGCATGGTCACAGTGGCATTAATAACCAAAATCACTCAGACAAAAGCTGTCTTTGTGTCTGTTTGGTGTGCTGCAGAGTGCTTGAAGACATGCCTTGCATTCCTACCCTACCTAAGCCCCTGACTTAGATGTGCTTTCTGTGCATGGGAAACACATGTGGCTTCACTGAGTGGGAACCTATCTCTTCATTCCCTTTTGTCAGTCCTTGAGAATGATAAGAAAAGTATATCACAAGGTTTGTGTACAGGCGATGTTATCTTGCAAATTTTCCGCAAAAGCTGCCAAGGACAGTAAGGATAAACCAGGACCTGACATTTCTAGTATAGAAAACCAAATGGAAAAGAGAAAAACGGGTGCATAA
>NW_005057052.1:0-946 GCF_000277835.1 Geospiza fortis
CACCAGTTAGGGACCAGTTACACCAGTGACGGACCAGTCTGTACTGGCGTGTACTGGTTTATACTGGTCTATACTGGTCTGTAATGGTCCAGACTGGTCTGTACTGGTTTATACAGGCCTGTACTGCTCTATACTGGTCCATACTGGTTTCTGCTGTTCTATACTGGTCCATACTGGTTTCTGCTGTTGTATACTGGTCCATACTGATCTACACTGGTCCGTACTGGTCTGTATGGGTTTGTACCAGACTGTGCTGGTGTATACTGGTCCATACTGGTCTGTACTGGTCTATACCAGTCCATACCTACCCACACTGGTTTATACCAGTCCATACTGGGCCATACTGGCCTGCACTGGTCCGTACCAGTCCGTACGAGTCTGTACTGGTCTGCACTGCTCTATACTGGGCTATACCGGCCCACACTGGTTTGTACTGCTCTGTACTGGTCTCTACTGGTCTACACTGGCCCGTACTGGTTTATACCAGTCCATATTGGTTTATACTGGTCCATACTGGTCCCTGCAGCTGTCACCTTGCCACGCAGGCCGCGTTAGGGCCCCGCCTTGATGCCCACCCAGTACTGGTCTGTACTGGCCCCCACTGGTCTGTACTGCTCTATACTGGTCTGTACCGGTCTGTATTGGTCCATACTGACCCATACTGGTTTATACTGGCCCATACTGGTTTATACTGGTCCATACTGGTCTATACTGGTTCATACTGCTCCATACTGGTTCCTGATGCTCTCACCTTGCTGCACAGGCCACAGTGGGGCGCAACCTTGACGCCCACCCAGTACTGGTTTATACTGGTCTGTACCAGTCTGTACCAGCCCATACTGGTCCATACTGGTCTATACTGGTTTACACTGGTCCATACTGGTCTATACTGGTTTACACTGGTCCATACTGGTCTATACTGGTTTACACTGGTCCATACTGGTCT
>NW_005057052.1:2321-2758 GCF_000277835.1 Geospiza fortis
CCCCCCGGGGGGTGGGGGACAGGGGGGGAGGGGACCCCAAAATGCACCGGGGGGGTGGGGGCCCCAAACTCCAGCCAGGTCAGGGGTTCCCCCACCAGTCCCTCCCAGCTCTGGGGATTCAGGGGTGTCTCCCCCCTGGTTTTGGGGTGCCCCAGTGATCCCCTGGGGGTTCAGGGGTGCCCTGCTGGGGGCTCAGGGGCGCCCCCCAGTTTAGGGTTCCCGGTCACTCTCCTGGGGGGCTCAGGGGTGCTCTGGGGAGTTTAGGGGTGCCCCCCGGTTTGGGGTGCCCTGGTGCTGCCTGGGGGGGTTTGGGGTCCAGCCCAGTTTTGGGGTGCCCCGGTGACTCCCCTGGGGTTTAGGGGTGCCCTGCTGGGGGCTCAGGGGTGCCCCCCAGTTTTGGGGTGCTCCGGTGAGTCCCCTGGGGGTTCGGGATGACC
>NW_005057053.1:0-2757 GCF_000277835.1 Geospiza fortis
TTGGAAACCACTCCTCGAGGAGTCCTCTCTAGGTGATCATTGGAGAAATTATCATTTTGCAAGAGAAAAAGCAAGACTATCACCACCCAAGTGGTCTCAAATGAGGTGAACTCAACTAAGTCAAAGCAGAGCTCTGTCTCTAACCCATGCCTAGTCATGTAAGTTAATATTAACTTCCATTACGTATGTACAAACAAGGGGGTGGCACTGCCACCTGTGGTACTCTGCTGGGTGCCTTCTCTTACCCATAACTGCACACAAGACTGTCTCAGATCAAGCAATTGCTGATTGTGCCTTGGAGTAACTGAGGCACACCCTGACACAAGGCAGTAAATACTGGGCAGTTCATACACAATAATATGTTGTTTAGAAAGTCTTGTCAGCCCATATCACTACATTGTAGCAAAGTTTCGGTTTCTACATGCTAGGTAGACAAGAAGAGATGGAGAATTTGGGCTGGTTCTGTAGTAAAGATCTGTCTTACTCATGCAGAAACACTATCCATATCACAGAGGATCAGGAAAATCAACTACAGGCTCCCTGAATTTCTATATGAAGCAATCACAGTTACACAACTCATAATTGAGTTTACTGCACTTGACTCTGTGTTCTTTATTACAGTGTTGACTAATGAAGCCTTACTTTAGAATAAAACCCCACTTCTAGTAACATTGTGGTGTTAATATAATTATTCATTGTCTGTGTGTTGTGCTTGTGCCAGTGCTGAAGAGCAGATGTTATGAGTGAAATCTGAAGAGTTTATTATAAGCAAAAATAATTAGCTTCCTGTTCTGTAGGAACAAGTCTTTTGTCCACCAGACTAATTAGAACTCCAGTCAGTCTTGTGTCATGTTGCAACTAAATCTCTGAAATGTTATTTTTTAAGATTCAAAGACTTGACAGTGAGGTAACTCATCTGGATATCATATGAAAAGACCGACTACTTTAATTTATCTCTGTATCACCTTATTCACTGAAGTGTCATTATACAGCTAAGAAGCTTCTATAATTATTTTTGTCCTTGTTTCTGTTATATAATTATAACAAAATTTCTTTTTATTTCTGTAGGGTCTACAAGTTCCTGTGTGCGTAGGCAGAAAAAAATTTTCTAAAATCCAGGGAAACTCGAAGGTGAAGTCAAAAGCAACCAAAGCAGATAGAGTCCACTTTAGCAAAGATGTTAATCAATTCTAGAGCCATCAAGTAGACCAATGAGAATGATCAAACATCTGTGAAGGGTCAGGGTAACCTTTTTCAAGCACAGGAAAGATTGCTCCAAACAAAAGAATTAATCTTCCCTCCAATATTTGTGTTAGATAGGACAGGAATTAACCTGCAGCAATGAAGATTTCACTGAAACATGAGGGAAAAGCTCTTTAATTGCAAGGACAGCGAAGCAGTGCAGTAGACTCTAAAAAGACTGCAGATAATAATTTCTTCAAGGAAGTTAGACATCTGCCATCACTATGCATGGTGCTATGGGATAAGATTAGATGACCCCTGAACATTCCTTCTGCTTTGTCACTGTATGGGATAGCTGGGCAGGCTGTCAAGGCAGAGAAGTAGGCATATCCTGAGACAGGTGAGGGTCAGAACAACAGCAGAGCTCTCTGGGGTCACTAGGACAGGCACTGGAAGGAGCCTTAGTCATGACAAGTCAAGAGAGCAGGTGCTTTAGGACCAGATGTGGGACTTGTGGGGGTCTAAAACGCAGTTTTAAAGAATCAGTGTTGTAAAAGAATTTGAGTCCACATGCAATGTTCAAAAAGCATATCTGATTACGGTGCCGTGCAAACACAAAAAAAGGAAGATAGTCACTGCCAGAGAAGGGTCCACATACAAATTTGACAGCACCAGTGTGTTGAGAGCCAATCAGCTTCATACAAAGCTTTATCTGCAAAGCACAATGATTAGTGGACAATGGTGACTTATTTTTCTAAGCAGGTTCCTGCTCACCACAGTTCACAAGTAAAAACTCAGATTAAAATCCTGAGGGTAGGATCTGTCACTGCAAGATCTGCTGTACTCTGCGTGAAGGAGGGGAGTGGGGTCAGGCAACCAGATATTTTGAGGTGTAGTCTTCTCTCCAGAGAGCTGCCAGGTGCCAGACTGAGACATCACCATATCTTTTACTATATCTTCTCATAAAGGCAGGCCAAAAGTGCTGGGATCAGTTCATACGAATCTCTCCTCAGGTCTCTGTTGTGCAACGCTGGTTTCTGTTCCTCTTCTTGCAATAATAAGCTGCAACTGCTGCTTCAGGGATTCTACAAAGGATGCAGCTTATGTAATATCCATTTAGAAATGACAAAGCTTTCTTTTTTGGGCCTTTCATGTAGTAGTCCACCCACATGCAGGCGGTGCACACAAATGACGTATCACCCGGGGGCCGAGACTTGCTGCAGAAATTGATAGTAAGCTGTTGTTATTCTAATTATGTGTCTGTCTTCCTTAATTAAAGCTATGCCACAGGTCATTTATCCTGGTGCAGAGTCCATGAACATTAATCCTGGCAGTGTTTTGGAATCAGAGAGTTCTCATTAGCATAGGATTGGCTGTGAGGGAAGTATAATCATCTGAAACCCTTTACAAAGGAATGTAAATTAGCATCCATGCCTCCCATGTACTATTGACATAGTGAATTATTTTACTGGCTAGAAATGAAAATGAGCACGGAGCAACGGCTCTCATAACCACAGCTCAGGCTGAACTGTGTTTGCAGTGGGGATTTGTGTGTGTGCGTGTGTGCGTGTGTGT
>NW_005057054.1:0-2757 GCF_000277835.1 Geospiza fortis
GTTAACCGGTTCTGAGTTTTTATCGAACAAAAGGTTAAAGAAATGAACCTTTAACAGCAATTATTTCAGTTTAATGTTTTTTTTTAAGCTCAAGCTCACAGCAGCTGAATTTCTTCTGTCACTTAAAGAAAAAGTAAAACACCTGACATTATCATGTCTCGTTAATGGCTCTCAAGAAGTCAATTTAACACTTGTGATGATCAAGTCCAAACAGGTTTTGTGATTTAATTAGAACCCTAAGAGTTTTGAAAATCCCATATAGTAAGTAAATTTATGGGTTGGTGATTTAAAAAAGGCTCAAAAATCTTGAAATGAATTAATTATTTAAATGAATTAAATTAGCCATAAATGAATTAAACTGAAAATAATGAAAATATTTCTTAAAATGTTGAGAAAGCTCAAGAAATCTTATTTGGTAAATGCTGTCCTGGGAGAAAAAATGTCAGTGGATGATAAATGAATATCCTTGATGACACTAGTGTAAATTCATGGTTGTCGTATCTAAGAATTTCCAATAGAAATTTGAGAGCTCATGGCTCAATTATCTTAAAAAATATGTAACATATTTTCCTGGGTAACTATTGGTTGTTTGAATTCCTTCACCTACCAGCTTCCCCCCAGAACTAAAATTCTTTTATTGTGGTTTTGCCTTGCACTGTGGAACCAGAGATGGGGGGCCAGAGAGGGGTATATTTGAGTCAGGGGCCTCATGATGAACATACCTTGGGGTCGTCCTGGAGAGCAGACTGTCACCTCCATGTCTTAGGGGCAAAAAGGACAAAGGGACATCAGGGCTTCCAGTGGCTCTGCTCTGAGTCATCTGCCCCAGAAATCAACACACAGCCCAGGGCTGCCTGACTACTGTGGTGTCTCTCCTGCTTCTCAGTGCATTTGTGTGGGCAGCTGGCTCACAGGCAAAGGAGCAGGGCTGCCAGTGACCTGCCAAAAGGGAGAAGGGCAGTGCATAAACTAAGACTGGTAGTACAAACCTGGCATTGGAATCACATGGAGTGCACAAGACCCAAACACATAGTTCCTCCTGAGGTTTATTTTAATGGTCTCTCTCAAGAAGAGTAAGACAAACTAACTGAAACACATGAAATTCAAATGAAGCAACTAAACTTCAGTAAGCTTCAATGTAGATATTCCACCTAGAATTCTGTGCCTTAACTTGGTTTCAGGCCTTTGTATAAAGAGTGGTTAGCTCAAAAATCAAGCAGAGTTCAAAACTGATGTTTATTTCTTTGCCATCCCTGACTCAGCCTTTCCATCCTCATCTCACCACAGTCCCCACACTGTCCCATAGGTGTAAGATCTTTATGTGCTTCTTCACCTGTAGCAGCCTATGCAGTGCTGCTCACCCAGCTCAGGCACTGGGGCCCACCCAACATACAGATCCCGCCTGATCTTTCAAGCACAGTCCCACATGCTGTCCCATCTCAGCCTTTCCAGCTGCAACATCATGAGAGAGACTGAAAAGACTAAGACATAGCTCTTTTGGAGGGTAGAAAGGAAAAGGTTCTCTCAGCCATGGAGAGAGGAGAAGAAGAGCAGATGGCTTGGTGCATTTTCACTATTTGTTTAAAGATATTCACAGTGCCAACTACACTGACAGGCACCTGAAGTGTTTCTTCCCCCACCTCACATCTACCTCAGACTGGGGCTCATGTGGATCAGGAGTTTGATATGGCTGAAAAACAACTCTGTAAATGAGTGAATGTGGAAGATTTATGTTTAACCCAGGTCACTTATCTAATCAAGTTCTCTTCAAAGCCCTGCAAATGGTTGTACTGACAACACGAGGGAGTGATGGAAGAGTGAGAATGAGTAACCGGAGGTATGAAGTAGTAAGGGTTCTTGTGCTGCATTAGAGTTGAAACAAATATGGGTCAAATGACAGACTTAGTAGTTTAAAAAAAAAACAACTTTCACAAAGGAACATATCACACTGGAAAAATATTAGGGAATTTGAAGAAATCAGAAGGTTTGTCTTGTTCACAAGAGTTTACAGATAGATTTCAAAAATAATCAAGCATCAAGATCATCAGCTTTCCTATTTCAAACTTGTCAGCACCAGATTCTCAAATACCTAAATCAAATAATTTTCCTCTGAGCACCAAAAAAAGGTCTCCATTTGGTGCCTAGGATTACTAAGTATGCTTGAGGAATGAGACCCCTGAGGATAGGGAGTGTCTGGCTGCTAATACGTTTCTTCAGTTTTCAGCATATGCCAAGAGAAGAACGGAAAGAATGAGCCAAGAATCCCAAATGCTATTTCCCCATGCAACATATCCTGCTGTAAGGATGATGCTGAACTTGACTTCAGAATTCAAAAATCTTGCAATTTTCTTTCCACACTTGATTTTATTGTTTTTGGGGCTTATTTTCAATCCAAATCAGTAACGGAGCCAGTTTCTGTAGTAGCTGCAAAAAAAGAGTTCCAGAGTCAACCATTGTAACAAGTAGCTCTCACAAGAAAATGCTTGATGGCAAATAAAAATGGGGAGGAAAGGTGAATCCACATAAATGCGGTTGCATTAAAGAAAGGAGTAGGTTTGAAGCAACATTTTATGACTCATCAGTTGAAAGTTTAATTTAGAGCAATCAAATATTTGTCTAATAAAGACAAGGCTTGATGCTTTTAAAAACTGTGTCATGAGTATGTAAAACTCCTTAAATCAACATAAATGGAGAAAGCGCAGAAATGAGAATCAAATCGAAGAACTAAAAACACATCCCAGAAAACTAAAGAATGAA
>NW_005057055.1:0-2756 GCF_000277835.1 Geospiza fortis
AAAAAAAAAGCCTTCAAAACTATATACCAGTAGTTCTAAAAAACTATAGACTGATAGACTGATTCATGCGAAAACATTATTATTTAGCAATGGTAATGTTGTCCGGGAAGGACAGTTTTCACTTTCTTAGGCATAGCATTGATCCAAGTAATGAAATGTTTAAAAGGCAGTATTAATGACATCTTCAAGAACTAGCTCTGTAGCTGTGCATTTGATGAACCTGCTCCTTAATCATTAAATGATATGACTAAAATCTGAACAATTCACTGAAAAATTCTTAGTTTAGAGTAAGCGTATTTAAAATTATATCACTGTTTCAACATAGTAAGAGAAACAAGCTCTACTAACTAATTAGTTCATGTAGCAATCGTTAAGAGGCTTTCCTCCTCTTTCTCACAAAAACCAACTTCTCTATTATCAGTGTTGCTACATACAGAATCACTGTATTGCTTGATGGACTTATGTTCAGAAATCCTACTTGTTTAGCTGAACTGGTGTGACCCTCATCTTACTCATGAGGGTTATCTAAGTCTATTTTCATCTGCATTGTGTTGTATTTCTTTGTTATAGAGTTACATGTCGCAGAAATTTTTTGCCTCAGCCTGGTACAATGTGCTGGTGAAAATCAGAATATGTAACTATAATTAAGGTAGAACCTCTACAATGTCTTATGATTTCATATTACACTAATGTTTCAGGCAATTAAATACTATAGGTTTTTTTCATTTTTATAAACATCAATATCTTAATTTTCTATAACTTCTAATTTTCTATAATTGTATCTACCCCCAACTCTCACATATGCTTATCTTGAATCTTCTCATCTCAGGGATCTGATATTTAAAAATGTGGTTTTTTGTCTAAGTCCTAAGTCTTCAGAGATTTCACTAACGCTTGATGTTTATAAACAACACCAATTCAACTGTCTTTGAATAACAGGCCATTTAATTAAAACTAAAAATGGCATCTTTTTCTGAAATCCTTATCAGGATGAATCACTTTCAGGTAAAAACCATTAATAATTTCATGTTAGTATAATGCTCCTCACAAGGATACAAGCTTGAATATGCAGTGGTAAGATAAGTATTTAAAGGGAATCTGTTCTCACCTGATAACCTACACAAGAAATTTGAAGCATGGTAGAAACAAAAGAAATGGAGTAGGGCAGAGAGAAGCACAAGCAGACAGTAAGTTACATGTGAAAATTAACCCAATCCTACTTTTTCTTCTGAAGTGTTAATAAATAATTCTAAAATTAATTTCTTGCATGAGTTTTAAAAATTGCCCTTGTGGTAGTTTCATTGACATGTGGTACTTATTCTACATTGCTTACATGGTAATCAAATAACCCACAATCAGTTGTTAGTCATCCTTATTGCACCACTGTGGCCTATTAGAGCTTTGTCACCAAACATTGGACAGTATTAGGATGTTATTTAGTCACTAAGAAAAAGTTCATGCTGCTTATTTAATTGACAGCTTAAAGCATAAATTTTGCATAGTTGGCTGCTACATACATATAAAAGGCCAAACTTATATTTCATTTCACACTATTGCCTTTGAATTTATTGGTTTCCTTTGTTGTCCTTGGGGAACCACTTTAAATGCAAGAAACTACAGTTATAATAGTTAGAAAGAAATCAGTGGTTACAGGGGAGGTGATCAAACAGTAAATAAAATAACCATTTATAGCTGTTTTAGCAGTTTGCCTTTATGTGTGCTTGGAATTGCATCTCAATAAAGCACAAGCTAAGATTTAAAAACACACAATTTCAAAGGTAACATGCAAAACAACTTGACTCTTTTGCCAGATTCCACCCTGAGGGTACTGGCATGCCTCAAAATATTGCTTGGCTAGGTTTTTATTTCTGGCAAAAAATATCTTCCACGAAATTGTTCTGTTCTGCAGCATAGCAGCACTAATTTATAATCTGTGCTTCAGTAGCAAGAGGCTTTCTGTCTTTCCCTCTCCCATTTAACATTTATATCTACTTTATTCTTTCCCCACTTTTTAGTGTTCTTCTCCCACATTCTAGTTACTGTAGCAACTGCATTTTTTGAAAAAAACTATAACAAAAAGTGGAATTTAAGCAAAGGATTGCAAAAGTAGTACCTGAGGAAAAGTTTTTTCTGTATCTGCTGATACAGAAAAATGTAGGATGACCTATGGGATATAATAATGCAATGTTGAGCTCATATGCTATATGTTCTACTCAGAGATCTCTTGGTGCTTTCATAGAACAGAAAGTGACTGATTTGATCTCATAGATGGGAGGGAAAGGTGGAAGCAGAAGTGAAAAAAAAATTATGTACAAGGTGTATTCAATATTAGCACAAAAAGAAAGCAGGTCTGTTAATTTTCATATGCCCTAGACCAAAGTGTCTTTGCACGTTATCTTTGCAGTTTTCCTTAAAACATATCAGCTACATACAGAATCCCCAACAGTTCAGCAGAACAGTGGTAATCCACTGTCAAGGGTGAAAGATATGGTAAGGATAATCTGTCCACAAGGAATTGGAGTTAGAGCCATAATTCAGTACATGTAGACTACTAAACATCATAATTTGGCAATTATTTTTGGTCTTGTCAGCCTCACTGGATTAAAAGTGGGGATGAAGCAGCTGGTGACTTCTCACATACAGTTAATTTACAGTGTCATTCATTTCTTGAGTGTGCCTTTGCTCCCTAACCACTGCATTGTCACACACGTTCACTCTTCATTGTCACATGCAATACCGTCATCTATGATTTTTTT
>NW_005057056.1:0-2752 GCF_000277835.1 Geospiza fortis
ATTCCAGCTCACACTTCTGGCAACCCCTTTACTGCAGCCACAACAAACAGCATGCATCTCATTTTGAAAGAAAGCATGGAAAGACGTTTTATCTGTGTTATTCAAGCACCATGGGTCTTAAGACTTCACTCAGACTGCTGAAGACATTTAACATGAAAGGAAGCAGAGAAGTATCTCATGGCATGCCAGAATGTCCCAGCATATAACTTGCATTAATTTCTCTGCCAGGCAGGTTAACAAAGCACTTCTGAAAATCCCACTGAGAACACATTATGTCTAAGTTTCCACGTATTTTTGAAGATATGGCTACCAGTATGTAAATTACTATGAAAAATTAGTTCCTATGTCACTTAGTCCTCAGTGAGTCCTCAGTGCCTTGGCATGGTTGGGATGGCAGGCAACTTGCTCAGCAATAAAAAAGGAACAGATGGGAAAGACCAAAGGAAGAAATAAATGTGGCTTAGTGAGTATATGGGAGCTTCTTCAAGACTGTTGCCTATTAGCATGCTAACTCTTGTGTGGAAGGTATTGTGATCTGTTCCTTCTGTGTGTAACACAAATATGAGTACATGTCTGCAAGAGAGAGCATGTTATACATTGCATAGCAATAGTGTGTGGTATACCTTTGTATGCATTATACACCCTGCTGTAAACTACAGTCTCAACTGTATTATACCAATCAGTTTTCTAGACTTAGCCTGCCTATTTCATGAGCTAAAAAAAAAATCATAAATGTATTCAGATATCTCCCAAAAAACCCCTTGAACTCATGCTTTTAACCTCCCTGTGAAAAACAATCATTATATTTTAACATTTGAGTTAGGAGGGAGCTTTGAGTTGAAGGCAGAGCTTCATTCCAGTAAGTGCCACTTATATTGAAGCCAACAGTTTCCCCAAAAGAGTGGAAACAGCCTGGACAGACAGAACTGCTTCCATTCTTCCACTGACATTACAAACATTGGGATCATGATGTTGACAAGACCAAGAAGCATTGTTTAGTTAAAAGCCCCTTGGGTCAATAAGTGCTTCAATCAAAATATAATACCAGCCAAATGACAAGCATGTAACAAAAATGTCTTTCGTCATCCTGTAGAAAAATACATGAGATAGACTGCTACTTTTGATGGAGTTGTACGGTTTTTAAAGTTTAATAATTTATACAGAACACTCAAAAGAGAGCAAACTGTCCTAGCCTACAGCAAGGACTTGACAGCAACATTTCACTCTGCAAAATTGTTACATATACGTATTTGAAGCTATGAGAAATATTCCTTCTCCACATCCCTTCAAATTAAGAAAGGGAGTAGGAACGATCAGTTACTCAGTTTTCTGAAAATCAGGAAATTTGTCACTGTAGCCTAGCGATATTTGCAGCTCTAAATCAGCTGTTTGCTCATCCTAAGACAAAGAATGGGATCCACAGAAAGAACATAGCAGGGCCACAGTAGGGACAGAAGCCACCTCAGCTGCTCAAGGAAATGGATAAAGTTTGGGTCCTGCTAACCAGACTCTGAAAGAGAGCTCTGACTCCATTTAGCTTTCTAAATGCTCTACTGGAGCCAGAGACTCAACTCTGTCTCAGAAGAGGTCCCTCCACACACCCTATATGCCACACTGGGCTTGCCTGAACATAAAAAGATCTGTTGTGAAGCTGAACCTGTGCCTTGGATGAGCTCTGGTCTTGACAACAATTTGCAGGACCATATAGAGCAATTGCAACCCACTGAATCTGCTCCAAAGTGAACATGTTATTGAACAGTCACTGATAGAAAGAAGGAAAGAAACTGAACTCTGAAATCTGCAGACTATGTACTTAAGCACTGCACTAGAAGGCACAGAAATAAGACTCAGGTCCCTCTATCATCAAAGAGCTGATAATATTTTAACTAGGTAGAACAGGGAGAAACAAGATTTTCTCACTCCCAGCAACCACAAGTGGGCACTCCTCAGAAGATGCTTCCAAGGCTCTGTTCTAGTTTACAAGAGAAGACTTCCTTGGTGAGACTGTAATCACCAAACTGTTTGCCACATTGGCATTAAATCCCCAGGGTCCCATCTGTTTCATGTCTGTGGTTCAGTTCAGTAGTTACAAGGTTAATGCCAAAGTTTTGGATCTTACTTAAGGCATTGAATGACACGGTAACAGTAGCGATGATTTTGGAGATTCACTACTTCCTAAAGTATTGGATACACAACACATAGATGCTTCTTCCAGGCAGTACAACTGGTTTGCCTGTGTCAGAGTTAAATCACTTAGCAACTGTATAGCATTAAAAGAAAAGTACCTAAGTTCCTAAATTTTGTCTTTTCTGGACTATATTGAAGAATAGTAATGGTTATACCTTTGGGGAAGGGAGCAATTTGCCATTCGTATTCCCAGGCTGAGTCAGATATGGAAGCATCGTACTGAGATGAGTGGTCTGAAAAGCAAAGGAAAGGTTGTTTTAGTGTGATTTTCTGCATACAGCACCATCCCTTCCCCACCAGATAGCCCCCATCCTGCAGCTCCAAAGCACTTTGATTTTATCATGGGAGCTATCCTGAGCAACTGTAACATTTCTGATCTGCTGCTGAGGCGACAGTTTCCCTGGGCACAGCGTCACTTCACAGACACCTCTTCCTGAGGAAAGGCTCTGTGTGACCAGAGGAAGGCAGGGGACACTCAGCCTGTCAAGGAGGTGTGAGCTGAGGATGTGACGGGCAGCCGTGGCAGATTGCATGGCAGTCTAAAGGGACAGTGCCATGCCCCTCT
>NW_005057057.1:0-2751 GCF_000277835.1 Geospiza fortis
ATATATATATATGACTCGGGGAATATAAATTCTGACATGACAAACTGATACATTTCTGTATAATGATGTATTATACATTTCTGTATAATTCTCATTCTGAAATGTGCACATTGGAGCAAAAAATAGGACCTTTCCATTAGAAACAAGTGCATGTCCAAGACTGCCTTGTTTAAGCACTGATAGTTTTAAGAGTTAACTGTGAGATAGGTTAAGGGATTTGGACAAGTAGAAATTAAAAACTTCCAACACCTAACCTTAGGAGCAAGTTGAGCTTCAAGTGTGGAATTCAGACCCCCAGTTAGTTACCCAGTCTCCATCTAAAATACACAGAACAGGTGAGGTTGGAAGTGACCTCAGGAGGTCATTCTATCCACCTCCCTTGCTCAAATACAGCTGCCTAGAGCTAGTTGCCTAGGTGTATGTCCAGATGGCCTTTGTTTATCTCCAGGAATGGAGACTCTACAACTTTTCTGGGCAAGCTGTTGTATTGCTTGGTCACCCACACAGTAAAACGTCTTTCATATGAAGCCTCTGCTCTTTCAGTGCCTCTTGCCTGTTGAATAGATGACATAGACGTCATTGCTCATTCATACAGGGGTTTACAGCTTAAAATACAAGAAGACCTTCAATTTCTAATATTAATTAACAATTTTTTTGTGTTTGAATAAAAGCTGAGGAAGAGCATGACTCCAGACCTATTGTTAGAAAGCTTAGACTGAAAAGATGTGTTTCAATATCTATTTTATGGACCACATAATCTAAATACACAAAGTGGTGTGGGAAAAAAAATTACAAATTCATCCCCATGTTCAAGAAGTTGAACCTGAGTCTTCTACTACTTCAATAAGTGCTCTTGGCATACCTGCTGTGGTTTATTTCTGCTTTTTGCATGGCGCTGGCTTTTCTCGAAGTCTACAAAAAGCCAGATGATTTTCCTAGGGTTGTACTAGGCTGAAACTACTATGCACTGCTTTTCAGTGAGGCTTCTCACCATACCTGGAGTACCTGACTGCCCAGGTAACTCTTGGTTCACTTGGAATCTAGGCAGACCAAGCTTCTCAACACTGTCTTGAGAAAGGAAGAATCATTCACACCTTGCCACATATTGCCCTCGAGAAAAATTGTCTGTATCTAGTTTTACCTCCTGTATGGAGGTAATGTAATAGAAACACCAGTGGAACTCTGCAATGGATGGTCAGTTCTAAGCCCTGAATTGTCCACTCATGTTGTGGTATGGTCTTGAGTACTTGTCTTGGAAAGGTTCATGGAGAGGCACAGTAGATGCCCAAGCTTGATGTAAACCAACACTGTACCACGAACACTACAGAAAGGGATTAGATTAACTTGACCACCAAAGACAAGAAGGCCACAGTAGGATGTACACCTGTGTTCTTTGGAAATCAAGCATCCAACTACCTATTTAGACTCATGAAAGAGGAGTATACTTAGCTGACTGTGGAAAAAGACTAACATTTTTCTTAGTTTTCATTAAAGGTCCAGCTCAGCAGGTTTATCTTCAGTCGATCTCCTGTGTAAACTGAGTCTGGGCAGACTTCTCTTCCTTTGTTGTTCAAATGTGCACAGATTTTAGAATATCTCTATTCAGGCTTTATTCTTAATCCTCAAATTTAAATAAAGGTAACCACATAATGTCACAGACATGAATCGTTTTTGTAATGTTCATGTCTGTCAGTCAGTTTAATGTTCTGTCTACTTATAAAGGTGTCTGTATCCTAACATAAATAAGGCTCTATACAAAAAAGCTTTGAATTTATGTGTGCTGGCTTCATTTTCAACATATTGCTCTGTGTTAGTCTTTCTATCTTTAAAGCAAATTTTTGCTTTTCAGTCTGCTGTTCTACTGTCTACTGAGCTCAGTGTCTGGTATTTAAAATTGCCTAAATAATAAAACAATAATGTTACAGTGTACTAATGTATGCTGTGTTCATGCAAAGTTTGAAAGTAGGAGAAATTAAGTGTTTTATCAATTGCACAAAAGTTGACAATAATTCTGTATGGTAACTAGTTTTCAGTGTTTGGTATAATTCAACTATGTATTTTATCATCAGTGTAACATATGCACAGTATTTCTTAAAATATTCAGTATTTCTTAAAATATGAAAATTTCCCATGTGAATACCAAACTTTTTGTGATGTAAAAGCTCATAAGAAGTGGTCACGACCCTGTTGTGAATATCCTCTGTGCTGGTGGAGAACTGTAATAATAAAGCTTTGATTCCAGAAATTACCTAGATGTAATAAAACAGGGCTTCCAAAGAGCCTTGTCAAAGGGAACAGAAGAGAAGCCTACAGTGTAACTGTCATATTGTCAAAAACAGCAGTGCTGATATTTTCTGTCTCTATATTGCCCCATGAAATCCTCCTAGAGATAATCATCTTAATTATATTGATCTTTTGGGAATACTGATAAAGTTAGATGATAATGAGCTGTTAGCTGAGCAGGGGCAGCTGTAAGCCTTTCATGGACTTTTTCCAAATTCCTGAAAATACTGAGAGAAGAAAATGCAGGTAGCATCATGCTCTTTCTCTAGTAATACCCTCTTTGCTGAGTCTTTTTTCAGCTCATTATCCTGACATTCATCAGCATACTTTGTTTTTTCATAAAGGCTACAAAAGAGTTCTTTGCCAAATTCTTCTTTAAGTCATGTTTTGTGTGAGAAGAAAATGTTAAAAAATCCTCATAAAGATAGAGAATACAGTTTCAGCTGAGAGTCGAAAGCTGGTTTAGTG
>NW_005057058.1:0-2751 GCF_000277835.1 Geospiza fortis
GAGATCTTTTCTGACCAAATGATTCTGTGATTGCAGAGATGTAACAGTATTCCACACACAGAGGCACATCAGCTCTGCCTTAAGGACAGACAATAACAATGTCAATGTTATTCTAGGGCAAGCACTAAAAGTTTCTCTAAAACCTTACACTTTACTTTTTAAATCTGCAGCAATAGCCAGTGGAGTGATTTAAGATTCAGCAACCTGGAAGAATCAATTATCAAGGTCTGACTCAATGGTGTGTAGAGACACCTTTAAAGTTATTTAACATTGCTCTATAGATGCAGTGTCTCAAAAGAGGCATTATTCACCCGTACAACTGAGCTTCAGTTTCAGCACAGAAAACTTGAAGCAATCCCTAGGTTTGCAAAACACTGTTTAATGGAAATTCACACTCCTGGCCTGAGTATTGGGATTTATATCTGCCAAAAATAGTGGGATGAATTCCAGGGTACAGTATGTGTCTTAGTCTTTTGGTTTCCACTCAAGCTGATCCGAGCAGTCATTGTCTGGACAAGTTATCTTCTCTTTAATTTCCACAGTACATTCAATAATTTCCTCAAATTTTCAGAAGTGAGAATTGCTACATGATGCAATGTAATTTGTTTTGCTGCTGCTACTGCAGCCAAGTGAAAATGCTGCTGTAGTAATATGGGCTAGCAACAACCTGCTCTGAAAAAAACCAGACCTGTTTTCCTTATGCTTCTTGCTGTGGCACAGGAATAACTAATGCAAATACCTAGCCTTTAACTTCATTTTGCTTTCCAACTGATACCAAATTTGAAAGACAGAACTGTTCAGATCCCTTTCCTAACTGTAGATCAAATACCAATGTACTTGTATTTCACTTGCAAATACAATTTCCATCTTAGTCATCATTTGCAGCTAATCAAGGAATTTCTTCATCTTGTAATATCTCATCTGCCGGTAGTTAGAACTGTGATTGGAATTGAAATTACCATTAAAAACTTCATGCTGTGGTTTCATTACCTGTGTCAAATGAGTTACAATAATCACAAATTATGATATTCACAGGCTTGTGTTAACATGCATCACAACAGGGATCACGAGGTTTCCACTGAAATTTGCAATTCAAGACTTAATTTTCAAAAACATCTGAGAATCCAAGCTAGAACTCAACTTCATGAAAGAATGACTGGGGCACTTGCTTTGTCAGAGAGCAAGGTACGTGTGTCACTCACAAGCACATTGGCATATTCATACATTACACACTGCTTGCCCTTATTTGCTCAGCTAAAACATGAGCTCAGAGGAGATGGCACCAATCCAACCTCCTTTAAAGTCAGTAGAAAGACTCTGGTGCCACCTCTTTGTGACAGCTCCCTGCAAGCAACCACACAACTGCATGGATGGCAGAGGGCAGCCTCAGTCTTTACAGCATCCCTGCCTTCGGGGGGAAGGATGCTGGTCTCAATGCACAAAATCAGCACCCAAACCTGCAAAGTTCTTGTCCTGGCAGAAGCAGTTACTTTCCTCTGCTCTCTAGGGCCTACTGCATTGCCCTGAAGGAGGAAGTGTTTTCAACTGGGTCACTATTTCTATTTAAGGATAAAAAAATAGACAAATATGTAATCCCTCAAGTTATTAGCAATACAAAAGTAAGAAACCTACTTCTGCTGTAATCACTGAAAGAGAAGGGAAAGATATCTTTTCATTTCTTATTAACATAAAAGAATAAAATACAAAACCATCTAAAAAGTAATTTAATTATGAAGCAAACTGAGCTTTTGAAGTGTCACAAAGCTACAAAAGCTACACAAACTACAAAAATTACATTGCCATCAAGTGGCAGATGAAACAATCTGGCATAAAATAACTATGTCAGGAAAAAAAGTTTCATCTTTTATGATGTGTACTCATCCAAAATAATTATTCCAGTCTTTCCTCCTTCTCCCACTTTGTACACTCTATACACCCTTCCCTGAGAGCACATTTCCTTCTCTAAGTCAATATCCCCTAACTTCCCATTTTCTTAAGAACAGATAGTCCAAAGAAGCTAATGATCATATGCCTGCAACAAAAATGAAAGCAAAAAAAAACCCATGCCAGCAATCACCCTGAGCTTTCCATTTACATTTTATGCCCCTCTCTTGTGCCTACCTTCTAAACTGAAAATTTTCCAGCCTGAAGGCTGCCTTGCTGTATACCTGCATATTATTAGCATTATGTAAACGACAGCAGGGCCCAAAGAGGTGTTACATTCTCAGCTGAGAATGTTCAGAACTTGCTGGTATCACCATCACGCTGACATTACATCAAGATAAAAGAGATTGCAAAACTGTGGGAAAACAGTTCTTCCATCCCCCTGTGCATGACACAGACCTGTCACCAAGAAGGACATCTCCTGGTCCCAGTGACTGGCCTTCACACACTGCAGGAACAAAATGTTCAGCAGTGAGATACAAAATAAACACCAATTTTAATATCCATGCTTAAGGCATTAATCGTTGAATACACCACTGTAAACACTGAAATTAATTCTCAATAATCTGCAAAATAAATAATTTCAGCTTTTAAAAATCACAGATGTACTAACTACTTAAGTAACACAATGAGAAGTTGGGATGGATTTCTTTAAAAGCTATAAACAATAAAATAAAAATTAAATAGCAAGTATTTACAGAGAAGGGTATCTTCTGCAGGCACCATACAGCTGGCAAGACAGAATTCTATTTTTGTGAATAATGTTGAAGTAGGAAAGAGAAGAGAACAGAAAAAGAGGCAAGAAGA
>NW_005057059.1:0-2751 GCF_000277835.1 Geospiza fortis
TTGGTTTGTTCCCTTCCCCCAGCTTTTCACTTTAGGAAAGGGAAAGGAAGGAATGCAAGAGGGGCTTTCCAGGGAATATGGAATTTTGTCCTGGATTTGGGGTCCCTGGCACAGCCTGTGCCTGCCCCAGGACAAGCGAGTCACTCTCGCTTTCTCCTTCACCGCCCTCCCCCACCACACAGCCGACCTCTTGGCCAACTCCCTGGTGTTTTTCCCATCCCTCACCCCTCCCGGGCATGGAACGAGCCGCAGCCCTCCCAGATCCCGCTCCTCCCAACCCGGAAATGAGAGCAGGATGCTCAAGGCTCCCCAAGCCACAGCGGGGACCCCACAGAGCAAGGGGGGCCCGTCTCAGGGAAGGGGCTGTGAGTGTGAAAAACACCAATCACTTGTGTTAAAATTTTAAAAGTTTAATAGCAATAAAATAGTTATAAAAATAGTAATAAAAATTAGAGCAATAAGAATCTGGGCAATCAGAGTTAGGACAATAAAGGACAATAAAAAGCAAAGAATTACAGACGTCCAGATGCTTCCTGGACACTAAGCCCCAAAAAGCATGTCTCACTAACAAAGGATTAACCCGGAAAAGCAATAGCCTGTTGCATATTCCAATATCTCATACATGATGCAAACATTTCTCTCAAACTAGGGATTTTTCTGTTTATTATCAACTTCCCCCACTCATCTTGTAAATCAATCACCTTAGTCCCCACGAAGTCTGGCTTTTCCCGATAAGGAGGCAAAAATTCTTCTCTTAGATTTTTGGTATCTTGTTGCTGTTATCTTTATGCAAAGAATTTCCTTGAGCTAGTTACAAAAAGTATCTTACATCACATAGTTTCTATTTTAATATTATGCTATAGCCAAAAAACTATATTTAACAGACTACTTAAAAGAGATTAATACAGCATAATTTTCTAACATAACACATATAGTATTCATTTTAATATTTGTGAAGAGCCAATCATATAATACGCATTTTTTACAATCCCCCCTCTTATTCTATATAAAACATTTGGCTTGAGTAATATTTCTTGTCTACTTGCATTCTCTGGACTATGCTGGTAAATACAGGGGTTTAAACAAAGAAGAAATATCAAAACAGTTGTAACACATAAAAGGAAAAATCTTAATTTCTTCTATCATCTCTAATACATTACCCCACCAGCTAGGTTTGAACATTGTTTTCCAATTTTGGACTGGTACCTGGGTTATTTTTCTGATATCTTTTGCTTTTTCCAGAATGACATCCCCGTTGTCATCTATTTTCAACAATCGAACATATTAAACTTTCCACCAACACCCCCTTCTTTAGCCAATAAATAGTCTAAAGCCAACTTATTCTGATACACTGCAGTTTTTGTTTGGCTTTGCTGACTTGATATTAATTCCAATGCCTGAGCAGCTTTATTTGTTATCATCTCTATAACTGCTTGGAGTCTTGTAATACCATTCAACATATAATTTGGGGTCAATACAGAGTTAGATTGCTGTGCTGGTTTTACCTTTTTGTTTACTAGTTGTTTTGTTACCGAATCTTGGACTATATCTCTAAGAGCAAATGTAAAACAAATCCATCTCTCTCCTTTTGGTCATTCAATTCCCAGTCTATTGCCACTTTTTCCTAAGTTTCTTGCAATCAAATATTTTTTCTCGTTTTGCCTTCCATTACTTAATTTGGATGGGTTATAACAGTGGCTGTTGACATGGGTGTGTGTAATAAAAGAGGAACTTTGGTTTCTTTCCATGTAATGCTTTTGGTAGCATTTGTGACATGATTTTGCCAGTATCCCGAAAGGGAAAGGACAACAAATGAGTGAAAGAAAAAGGAATAACAGAGGTCTGGTATGGCTTATACCCTCACCTTCCTTGTCTATGGGGTTGCAACCCATAGCAGGTGTATATGATCTTCTCGGTGGCGAGTACAGCGGTCAACCCAGGCTTGCCCTCTTTTTCCCTTGTCATTTCTTTTACTAATTTCTGGGTCAATTGTTTTGGACACTCCTTAACTGTGGTTTCCCACCATTCCTCAGGTATCTCTCATTCAACAGGCACTAATACTTTCCATCCACAAAACAAGGTTGTTATTTCAGTTGTTTTGAGTTCTATCTGGATAGGGGATAGATTTAGCACTCGACACTTCTTGCAACAAGAGCACAGATTTTGTGAACTAAAATACCAATTATTCCCACAATTTAAACATTTACTTATAACCCAGCTAACGTGTCCAGTATTGGTATGAATCAAATAAAGTATACAGTATGGCACTGATGGAAATTGTAATACCGCTATATACAGACAATGGCAGTGACATTCAGCAAACAGTGAAATTTACATATGGTTCACACCCAACAATCAGATCTTCCTGAGGTACATATCATGTTATTCCATCTTTCTGCATTATCAACCATCTGCAACCTGGTCCCTGAGCAAAGATAACCCTACGAATGGGTTGATCTGTACTTGAGGCAGAATTAGTCCAAACTGTCTTCCCTAACAAACCTCTGCCATGTACCACTCGGACTTTGTCTATGTCTACTGTATGCAGGGGTTCAGTTTGGGCAGGACCTGCTCAGTTGGTGGAGCCTTGGTTGTTAACTAACCAGGTGGCCTTTGCCAGATGATGCTCCCAATTTTTGAAAGATCCCCCACCCAATGCTTTCAGCTGGGTTTTTAATAGTCCATTGTGCCTCTCCACTTTGCCTGCAGCTGGTGCATTATAATGGATATGGTACACCCACTCAATGCCAT
>NW_005057060.1:0-276 GCF_000277835.1 Geospiza fortis
ATGTCCCCAATGATGTCCCCAGGAGCAGCAGCAGTGCCAGCTGCGCCGCTGGTTGGGGACAGTGACCCCGATGTCCCCAATGTCCCCGATGTCCCCAATGTCCCCAATGATGTCCCCAGGAGCAGCAGAAGTGCCAGCTGCGCCGCTGGTTGGGGACAGTGACGTGCCAGCTCCTGGAGCACCAGCAGCTCCTGCCCGAGGGACGGGGACGGGAGCAGGAGGAGCACCGGGCACACGGGGACTTCCTGCGCCAGGAGGTGACAACGGGGACACGGA
>NW_005057060.1:1969-2749 GCF_000277835.1 Geospiza fortis
GCTCTGATCTCCCCCTGGCATTGGGAACAACTCAGGGAAATCCCAAAATTCCCAAACTTCCCCAAATCCCAAGTTCCCATTCCCCAAAAATCCCAAACAATCCCGATCCCAAAAATCCCATTCCCGAAGGAATTTTGGGCAGAATTTTGGGAATTCTGGGGGGAATTTGGGACTTTTGGGGGGGGAATTTGGGATCCCCCCGCTGTGGTTGTGCAATAAAGGTTCGGAATTCCAGAATTTTGGAGGATTTTAGGGAATTTTGGGAAGTGGGGAAATGGGGATGGATTTCTGACCCAAATTCCTGAGGGTGACGAGCCCCAAAATCCCCAAAAAAAACCCCGCCCCAAAATCCCAAACGAACTCCTGGACCCCAAATTCCTGCACCCCAAATTCTCACATCCCAAATTCCCGGATCCCAAATTCCCGGACCCCAAATTCCCCGATCCCAAACTCCTGATACCCAAAATTCCTGGACCCTAAATTCCCAGATCCCAAACTCTTGGGATCTCAAATTCCTGGACCCCAAACTCTTGGGGATCCCAAACTCTTTGATCCCAAATTCCCCAATCCAAACTCCCCAATCCCAAAATTCCTGGACCCCAAACTCCTGGGTCCAAATTTCCCGATCCCAAACTCTTGGACCCCAAACTCTTGGGATCCCAAACTCCCCGATCCCAAACCCCTGAGTCCCAAACTCCCAGATCCCAAATTCCCCAATCCCAAATCCCCCGATGGATCCCAAACTCCCCCGTGGATCCCAAATCCCCGATCCCAAATCCC
>NW_005057061.1:0-2748 GCF_000277835.1 Geospiza fortis
TACTTATCTTTATTCAGCAAACATAGAACATGATGAGAAAATGCTTTAATAGCCCACTAAATTCTCTGAAAAGGCATTCAGAATAAATTATGTTAGCAGTATTTGTCCTGAGCAGATCAGTGCAAATCCAGCTTTTAAAAAAAATATTTATCCCGTGCCTCCTCTTCCTATTGAAATTGGGAAGGAATTATGCCAAAAATAAATCTAGCAGTTAGTACAAATAAAAGCTTCTATAAGCAATGAAGAACTTTACAGTGACTGCGTAATAGTCTGGAAGTAAATAAGGTATAGACATATATTTAATTTATTAGTGTGTGCAATTACACCAGATAAAAACTGAAAATTAATACATCTGAATCTGGGTTCTGTGACTGATTTGCATAGAAGTTGATTTTATCACTTGCTTACTATGTCTAATAATACAGCAGAAGTTTATAGCATTTTAATGGGTTTAGGTTATTGGTTCTTAAGCATACACTGTGTAATTTTTCCTTGATATCAAAACCCACGGTTGACTGGAACATAATTTGCTCTTCATCTTCCATTTCAGTGGCTCTGTTAATTCCATTCTATCATTCCTATCAATTACTAAATGACACTAAATGAGCATTCAAAGTAATTTGCCTTGAATTCTTTGTTTTCTGACTTACATCCTATTTTTGAGTTGATTGGCAGCATGGGAGAAACAACTGTAGGAAACTGTTCTCTTTACTTCTGAATTGCCTCACTAAAGAACAGATATGTTAATTAATTTTCTTCTTGTTTCCTTCTCTCTTGTCCTTTTAGCCCATTTGTGTTTTACCACTTAGAAATTCTGACTTCCTCAGCTTTCCAGAAAAGCTGCAGTTTTGCAGGATAGAAAAATACAAAATTCATTAGTGTCATATGAGACAATGGACCACCACTGACAAAAGACCATGCACCTTCCTTTGGTGGTTTGAACTAAGTTTTTTCCTCAAGATGTGTGTTTGGTCTGTAATGGAAGTTTTATATCAGGAAATCCAGAAAATGGATACATGAAAATATAGGAAACTGATAGGGTTTCTTATGTAAGGACATTCAGCCCACACATAGCTCTCTGAATGGTCAGGTTAGCATATTAAGAGACAAGAGGGAGATTTAAGGAAAAGTTATTGGATATATTTGTTGCAGAACTTCAATAACCAGGAATTCATATTTCATGGGATCAGATACTGGAATCAATATGAAGACTGTCTGTTTTCTCTATTAAAAAAATGAGAGGAGTGGAAAAAAAAGATTTGCAGGGAGAATCAATTTGAAAACATGAAGGAAATTTAAATGTGAAAATCTGGTAAAACACTATGAGATACACTGTTTGTGTTTAACCTGTTCCATATTTGGAGATTTCCCTAGTTTGTTTGAAGTCAATGTAAATTTTCCATCTAATGACAATCAGTACTTGAAATGACAGCTGATAGCTCTGTTTCAGTGTATCATTAGTACTGTAAAAATGTAGTGAAACTTTTAAAATTAAAATATACATGAAAAAAAGAATATCAGAATTACTGTATGCTAAATCATGTTCAGTTATAGCTTGTGCAGACACAAATGTTTGAATATGTGGAAAAGAAATCCTTTCAGTGCTTAATTACTCTGTGCAGAGATAAGTCTTGAAGGCTTGAACAGTGGTGGTTTGGTCTTAAAAGTCACAAAAGGGAGTGATCTCGTCTGATTTTATTAAAATAATCTCAGATAATTTTGAAATTAATAGGTTGATCTGAAAGCTGTAGAATTATGAGTAGATGCCTGATATTTTAAGGATCTTGTTGAAATTAATCTAGGTTCAATGCTAATAAGGCAATGAAAAGGTGACGGTGGGGATATTTATTCTGATTGGGGCAGAATTCACATGTCAGTGCTCTCACCAATTAGGCCTCTAGTGGGAGAATAAATGGAACACTACACTTCTAGCACATTGCAGTCCTACAATGCAATCAAATAGTGTTGAAATGTCATAACACTCTCCTAACAATGGGCAGAAGTCCCTGAAATTGCTCCAGCACAAAAACATTCTATAACATGTACAGCTAATGAGAGCTGGATATGGGGAATAATTCAGGATGAAAGTTCTGCCCCTGTAGCCCAGACACATCAGATTTTTTTCTGCTCACAGATTGTGTGTTTGTTATGTGCTGCCTTGATTAATGCTGGTTTGGAAGCTTCTGTGTCTGTAGAAAACAAGTGTGTGGGCTTCTGTGCAAGCCAGGTACAGCTTTAACAAACACATCTGTGCTAACAGATGTTGAAGGGAGAGTAAGACAAAACCAGTCCTGAGGGATTTTAATAAACTGAATTTAATGGGAATTGAAAGCTCTTAGTATCACTTTAGGACTTTAAATAAATCAGTTTTGCACCAAACTGATTGTTGGATTAAATGAATTCTTCTGCTCTGAATTCAGTGGTGTTCCACAGCATACTGAAAACCTTCATCAGATTTGCTCAAGAACAAGGAAGAAAAATAGCACCTGATTAAAAAAAATAACTGCTTGATATAAGTAGATGAGTTGTGATATAGTCTCTTTTTACTTGGGGATCTGAGAGCCTTAACTGGTGAACAGATCAAAGAGATATCTATTAAATAGGAATTCAAAAAGGAAATACATAGTGACTATTTTGTGTATTTGTTATTGCAAATGCAAATGAGTGATTTTGCAGTCAGGGAGAATCAGATACCTGAACTTATTAATTGAGTAGTTTTTAGAAGATGCTTGGAAATAAAAAAAAAAA
>NW_005057062.1:0-2748 GCF_000277835.1 Geospiza fortis
GGGGGGAAAAAATCTATTACAGCAAGAGGAAAATGTAGAAGAACAGGAACATATAACAATAAGAACAGTTGCAGGGAACCTGACTACAATGGAGTAGAGAGGTGGAGAGAGAGGAATTACGATAAAATAAAAATACTTATGCTGCTCAGTAAACCCCTACTGGCAAGGATTGCTTTTACACAGAAAACACTTTTGGCTTTATTTTTAAAATCTCAATGCCACGTATGTTAATGGGAGAAAAAGTCTGAGATTTTTTTCTTGTGTTGAAAACTATATGAGCCAAACCCTGGCAAAAAAGACAATGCCCTCTACATAGAAGAGGGTTTGCTGCACCATTACTCTGAAGACAGAGGTCAAAATCTACTTGTCTTCACGGATTCTTTGGCCAAAGTCTCTCCTGATGAGATTAGGTCTGGAAATAACACTACGTTCTTTAAGGACAGGGAATATAGAGTGGAATTCAATAAAAATTCCTCTGAGTGTGGTATTTTCCTTCATTTCCTCTTCCCCTCTGCTGTAGTGCAGTATTTCTCCTCCTGGCTACAAACTGCAACAAAACCTGTCTAGGGAGAATAAGGTTTATGTACAATTCCTGATTGCTATAAAGCTGGCTGGGCTAGAGAATGAAGCCTCACATAAAGCTGCTCACTTAAGTCTTGTCTTTGTTGCTTCAAGCCTGTTGCACCAAAGGGGTTTGTACTTCTCTAATTCTGCAGCATGGGAAGGCTGCAAAACTCACATGTGGTGTACAATGAGATGTAAAACATTACTTTTTAGGAGAAGTCTAGTGTTATAATTATTCACAGCAAGAGCAAGTATGCTCTTGATTGCTGTTAAATCTTTTCTGCGGCAGATTTCCTCTATGACAGTAAGCTTACCACTTATGGAAAAGAAATGCTTTCCTTTATAACCTTCATAATGTCCTTGCTTTGCTCTTGCATAGCAGAGAGAACATTTAAGAAAGAACATTTCAGTTTTCTGACTTTCTTTTAGCAGGTCCCAGGAGCTCAAAATTTACAGATTTGCTTTCATCCTTGGAAATATATCTGCATGTTCACACCTTCAGATTGAAGTACAAATATTTTGGCTGTTCTGTTAAAGCCCTAACTTAGCTTTCCTGCTGGGATTTTACAGCCAGAAAAGATAGATCTCTGTTTTCTTTTTACTTTCGAAATATTTTGTGTACTTGAGTTGTACTATCTTTTGTTTCGAATTAAGTTTTCTGTTGTTTTGTCTTGAAGTAGTTCAAGGACTGGGTAGGGAGGGTCAGTGTTAGACTTTAAAGAATACATGAAGCAAATGCTTGCAGAAATAAGATCCTAAGGTGAGACAGTAGGAGATTTGCAGAGAACGTATGATTGCATTTTGTGAGGGTGCTGAATTGCAATTAATAATGCAGAGTGCTTATGATTAAGTAGAAGATAAATCTATGTTCTGGAAGAAGTCATCGGTTTGCAGCTGAGGTTATGGTATGATTTGTAGGCATAAGTTTGCACAGCCTCATTCATATGTGTGCTAATTACTTGCTCCCACATAGAGGACTTTATTTAGGTCTCTTGTACATGTGGGATGTGTAACCTGTTTGCATGTACCACCTTTGTTTTGGCTTGGTTTTAGTTTTGGCTTGTTTCTTCCACTACTTTTAGCTTCCAAACTTAATGTAAGGTAAGCACAAGCATGTACTGTTGTCACACTGGGTGCTTAAATACCATACTCATGTATGTACATACCATGCATAAGTATACTGTTCCTTAAAAATTACCAATTTGCCCACCTCTTGGCCAAACTAGAGGTCCAACCTGTGTAAAATAAATGCACATACCATTACCATAGTAACAAGTGAAATTAATACAGTGAAGGTATAAAACTTAGTGATTGACTATTAATATGAAAAACCTTTACCCTGAGAGAGGTAAGTCCTTCTCAAGGTCACAAGTTGTATCTCCTTTACCTCCTGATTATTACATGATTATAACTAAGAATCCAAACACTAAATAAGAGAGAAGGAGGGAGAGAATTTGGGAAATAAAAACATTTATGAGGGAATAAATTAGTTACTGACTAAAAATTTTCAGCATTTTGATAAGATGTTTCTTGTGTGCCAAGAGACATTGCTGAGTAGGTGTCAAAGTCCAAGCAGATTCAATCTAAAGATAACCTCAAAGAACATTCCCTGCCAGCACTTTGTTTATTTTAGCAGTTCAATATGTTTCACAACATGAGATGAATTTTCATTATGTATTGCTGGTAGTGTATCACTCTGCAAGAACCTACAATGACCTCACTTAAATTTTTCACCCACCCAGGAGCGATTTCTCCATTAGCCAGGCTGCATGGGGGCTGAGGGTGGAAAGTTCCTGCTGCTCTGAGGCTGAGGACAGTATGTTATACTATACAAAAGCAGTCAGACTAAGCAAATGCAATGCTTTAATCTAATTTTCACCTAAGGGCTGTCTGTTAAAGCGCAAACACAATCTAAGATCTGCAGCAATCTTTTCTAGGTCTTCATTTAAACACCTTTTTTTTCCCCAAACAGGACAAAAGATCTGACACTAACACAGTAAAATTATTCAAGCTTTGCTTATATACTGCCTTTACGACTATCTGTCTTTGTTTTTACTAAGAGAAGCACAACAAATTTACAGAAGAGACTACACTACTCCCTGGTCTTTAGCCCACAGGACAAAAAACTGCAATTATGGTATCATAGAGTGGGCTGGATTGGAAGAGACCTTAAGGATCATCTAG
>NW_005057063.1:0-2747 GCF_000277835.1 Geospiza fortis
GCTGTTAATTAAGTGTATGTGCAGCTCCTAAACACCCCGAGTACTACATCTAGAACAGTAATGCCCTGATATGCAGGTCTTTCTTCCTTGAATTATTTTGGGATTCTCAAATATGTTTTTCCCAGGCAATTGCTTTTCCTAAGTAAAATTTTTTGAATTGCAAAATCGAATTGTTATTACAAACTTGTTTTAAAAACTTGTGCTGAGAAGGGATTGAAACTAGAGAGCTTTGTGAATTGTACAGCTGGTTTCAGCTCATTACTCTAAAATTATTTTCAGTGAAATAATATTATGCTTGTATCTGACACCTAGAAAGAAAAACTAAAAACAAATAAAGCATTACCATGTTTGCTGGAGATTTTGAATATCAATATTGCTTTCAGCAGTTTTCACTGATCTATGCAAATAACCATGTGGTTGATTAGCTAGTCTGAGCTTGCATTCAGACTACTGAACCATGATCCATTAGTTATACACATAATTCAGAGATGCAATGCTCAGAAAATTAATGTTCTTCAGCAATTTTAGTGAACAGATAGAAATTATAAAATGCCTGGTTTTGCAACAGCTCTGCATTTTCACAGTGTGCAATATCTGTCCAGCTCAGTGCTTTCAGTGTTGAATAAGGCAAATAGAGATTGCCTGTCTCTAACATTGTCGAGTGTTATCAGTGGCTTTTCCTTGCCACTGTCCAGTGTGAAAAAGATCATCTCCTTTCATGTGGGTTATTTAACTTCTGAAACCACTTCAGCTCCATATGCAGCTCTTTCAGAACCTTTGGAAAGATAATTTCCTTCTTCTAAGACCCACATCCTTTATCTGGACAGGCAGCTAAAGACTTAACCATGTTTCTGGACATCATATTCGTGATCATATCAAATGTTTGTAGCTCTGTAAGCCCTCATGACAATCTAGCAGTGATGTAGCACTAACCCTTCCATGAGGTATATCCAGAGATCATCCAGATGTCAAGGTTTGACTTCTTAGGAAAAACCCCCTCTTTGGTGATAGCCCACAAGTGACTGCAGGGAAACCTGTTCCCCTCAGCAGCTTTCACCAGCTGCATTCCTTCAATGCTCCCAGCTCATTGACTTGACCTCTGCCCCAATTTTCCTGGGTAAGGCAAAGTTTGAGAAGCAGGATATGGGAATATAAGGATGGGAGATGGAAAATTAGGCAAGTAGGTTGCAATGTCAAAATACCTTTTAAGTCATCTTTAGAGCCTGTCACTGTCAAAAATCGGCCCTTGAATTGAAGGAAAGCTTTGCAACCACAGTTAGACACTGGAAACTTGTGCAATGGAGCAAAAAAAATTTGCTTTGTGTCATTGATAAACTACTGACTCCAGGGCTGGGTCTGACGCTAAAAGTTCTGAAACAATAAAGAGAATAGTAAAATACAGCTGAAACTGCACTGCTTAAACTGCAGAGATTTTTAAAACAAATCTGTCATCAGATCTCCAAATGGTCTGCTGTTACTCTTCCACAACTTTCAGAGTGCTGACAGACAACCTGTGGGCATTGGAGTATCTGGAGGAGTTTAAACACTAGATTGTAGAGCCACAAACATGTCACAGTTTTTAAAAAAGAAAAATGAAAAATCAAAGTAGGATTCTGGAGGAGAGTCCCCAGGTTTGTGAGGATGTATGGATGATACTCCTGTCTCTCAGCTGTTAAACAAGGCAAGGGCTAGCACAGGTTGCCCAGGGAGGTTGGGCACTCTCCATCGTTGGAGGTTTCAAAGACCCAACTCAACAAAGCTGTGAACAGTCTCACAGTTGGCCCTGCTTTCAATTAGAGGGTCAACAAGAGACCACCTGGGTCCCTTCCAACCTTAATTATTTTGTGATTTTTGTGATTCTCATTGTAGATCCAAATTGCCTTTTAGATGTGCTGTACTGTCTGTTGATAGTAATTGCTAGAAATTGTTAGCTGGGCTAGCAGTGTGAAAATGGAAATTTAAAACAGTGTGCAAATTTCTACAAATGAAAGGCTATTTAGACAGAAATAATTGCAAATAGAGTGATGATAGTAAAATGATGGGACACTTGTTCTCTGTCACCAGCAATCCTATCAGTGAAAATATATAGCCAGTTTCTGAAGTGTTCCACTTACACAGAGGCTTAATTGCTTAATCATTTTCCTTGAGGGATTTTTTTCTGCTTAAGATCAATAATGACTTTCTTGGCAGCTGAAAATAGTTACAAATGCATAAATGCAAACCAATTAAATTAATAATCCCTCTTTTATTTTACTTCAGACATACCAACCAGAGCAGCTAAAAAGGTTGGTCTTACACTGCTGCACACAATGCAGACTCATTGGAAAGAAGTGTGACTATAAATCACAATTGAGGTACAGCTAGATGTAGAAGTTCTGCTGGTGTTGCATTGTTTGAAATAGTAATTCCCCATGGTGTAAAGAAAATTTAGAAATTGGTGCTTTGTACAGTCAAGCAAGATCCTTTGAAGAGCAAAATACTCTTGGAAAAGAGAAGAAAAAGAGAAAAAAATGAATGGAAGAACACAAAATAACAAAAGTTATATAAAAGAGAAGAAAGATGAACCGAAACCTTCTGATTCTTATACCATAGGTACCATGCAGCTGTGGTGGTTACAGACTGGGAAAATCTCTCAGATTCCTTTGGTTTGTAAAGGGGGCAGTACCAAATTACCAAGCTGGCCAGTATGATGGGGGTGTTTTGCCACAAACATTGGGTGAAGGTTTTCCTTGGAAACCAGAAAAGAA
>NW_005057064.1:0-2746 GCF_000277835.1 Geospiza fortis
GCTCAAAATTTGCTAACTATCTTCCCTGAACCCTTGTCCTCCCTCAAACTGCTGAGAGAGTTCCCTTATTCTGCAAGCATTCACGATGCTTTGTCATCTTCAATGGATGATTTGCCATTTAGCTGTATTCAAATGTACTCTGTTTGCTTACCCCACACAGTCAGCCTGTCTAGGTTCCACATGGTTATATCTTTATTTTGCATTCCTTAGCATTCAGGGGTATTTTTTACCATCTGTGCTGCTAACAGGCAGTGTGATAGAAAATAAAAAGAATATTAGTTATTCAGTTCAGGAACAGCAGGAAGGGTGACTATTCTTCAGCATCCTCCTTCCCTTTTCTCTCTCTTGTTAGCTGCTGCCATTTTGGCTAAGCATAAGGACTGTCACAAAAGAGGACAGTACATAGTAAGGCAGATGGAGAAGGGGTGCTATGGTTTACAGTGAATGTGGAATCTGCTGGAGAGCCTCTCTCAGTGCTTGCCCCCATGCAGTCCATGGGAGGCAGGGCATGCACACAGAGATGACCACCTTACATAGCTGATACATTCACACTTCTGGCAGGCACAGGAACAAGCTCCAAGCTGGCTATCTGGTTATCCCTGCAGCCAGCCATGGGGCCTGACCACAGCCAGCTGAGCCAGCCTCTTCCTTGAGCCCCAGCTGTCATGACTGCTGTGCCAGTGGCATCCAAGCCCCCCTCTGCCACTGGCATGGCCTCTGCTGTGTGCTGGGTACTCAAAGGCCGCTCTGGATTCAGTAATGCTTAACTTTTTAAGGTACTTTTTAAGAACACCTTCCAGAATTAGAGTGTGTAAAGTATACCTCAGCATCTTTTCTCATTTGCCTTTTGATACCAAAGGGAATTAATTAGTATCAGCATGAGTGTAAGAACTGCAGGAAGCAGAAAAAGCTATATGAACTTTCTTGAGTCTATTCAGTTCCCAGACAGCTCTCATCAGACTTCATCCAAATGTCATCCTTGGTTTGCTCCTTTCAGAAACCTACTGTTCCTGTATGTTTAAAATGATCCTGTGGCTGTACTGTTCATCTGAGCTAATTAAAGCCTGTAGACTAACAGGCACACTTTGCTCCTTTTTCTATCTACAAATGCTGGAGATGCTGTATGTGCAAAGATGTATGGTGTATTTTGCGGTTAAACTATGACAGCTTTATATACAATAAAAGGAATGTATCTGAGCTGATACTGTTTATTGCAGAACTAATTTTAGGTGTTCTTTTTTATTTTGATGTTTCAATAATAACCTAATAATTTTAATCCCAGGAGGGAGGAATATATAACATTTTCATCTTTTAAAATAGCTTCACTGTTATATGAAAGTTAATATTAAATAAGTTAATGTTATAATTTGGTTTATTAACTCTTTCAAGTATTTTTTTGGCCAGCTCCTGATAAAACTTTTTAAATTAAAATCTTTTGTCATAATATTTGAAGAATGATGATTAGGAATTTATTCTATATCTGCCTTTTGAATCTATAGTGATTTGCTAACTAAATCTATGGCTTTGAAAAATTTGCTTTTTAGTCAGTGTAATGGGCTATTAAGCAAACAAAACAGTGGAGAAATCTAATTGGGACCATGTCACTGTGTGACCTATTCTCATTTTTATTGTTGTTACTACATTCATAACATATTAAAAATTGCAAGAATTTGGAAGGAAATACATGCAAAGCTATTTTAACAGGCAAACCCAGAATGATGCACAGCCACATGTCTGTAGAGATTTTAAAACAATGTTTTTTAATTTTTCTTGTGTTTTGGTATTGGTTCATCTGTTATCTTGTATTGTTGTCTACAATATGCCCTGTTAACTGGAACCCCTTTTGAAATCACAAGTGCTATTCTCTGCTTGAATCAGCATAGTCTGTTCCCATAGTGTGCATTAAGCCCCTGTTGGAATGAAATGTCTGCATGGCAAACGAGGTTTATAGACAGATGGATAAGACAGGCAAATCGATGAATTAGATAGAGATCCAGTCCCAGCTGACATTTGTTGAATCAATATTAAAATAGCTGTGTTAAACCACAAGGCTTTAACATTGGGTATATTGACAGCAGTTAATGAGTGGAGAACAAGAACAAGCTTCTTCCCAAGAAAGATAATGGGACAGCTTTTTCATTTATGATCTCAGTAAGCCAAGGGCACAATGCAAAGAAAATTCCATTGCTCCTAAGGCTAAGAGGAACTCCTGTGATTAGCATAGACCATCCCCATCCCCTGGCTGGAAGAAGGCAAGGGAGGGGGTGCTGAAAGATGCATCTTGAGACAGGTTGAGCTGCTTAGCAGTAGCTGTTGGAGGGGTACTCTTTGGCATGTAATGACCCTGATACTATTACTAGCCCTCACATACTTTGGGCTGTGTGTCACTTAATCAGGAACTGATGCCCCTACCGCAATGTTACTCATTTCATTAAGGCCTTGAGTATCTGCATGGCTGTGGTCCTTTCACAATATTACAAAAAGCTGTAGCAAATTCTAATCCTTGGGATTGATGGCTCAACCCTGTTGCACTCAAGGGAGACTTTATTTTTTGTGCAAGGAGGAGCTGCAGCATATCTTCCCATGTCAACCCTTGCACGTCCTTTGTAATACAAAACTCAGGTAGGAAAGCATTGCCTGAGATGTGATCTCACTAAGGTAGGCAAAACCTGCCATGACAAATAATGGGATCAGTGGTCATGCTAAGGTAAATCAACCAGCTAAGGGGCAGGAGAAGAAGCAGTAG
>NW_005057065.1:0-427 GCF_000277835.1 Geospiza fortis
CAACTGAGGGACCCCCTGGGAGCCCCCACACCCGCCGAGAGTGGGGTCGTTCATCAGTCCTGTCCCTTAATGAGCAGCTTTTCTGGAAGTTCATTAGTCCTGTTCCTTTAACGAGCAACTTTCCCGGACGTTAATCAGTCCTGTCCCTTAAGGAGCAGCTTTCCCAGTCCCGGTTCTCTGGACGTTCATCAGTCCTGTCCCTTGACCAGCGGATTCTCTCCCGGGCTGTTTCCTTGCCATCTGCCCATCTCAGTCCAGCTCCTCGATCAGCCGCCGACCCTGCACCCCCTTGTCAGCCGGGGGCGGCCGGGGACCCCCGGAACCCTCCTCAACCCCGTCCCTGAGCAGCCAGGGTCCCCGATCCCCCTGCCCGTCCCTGGGTGGCGGCCGGGGCCCTCCCCAGACCTTCTCCAGCCCCTCCCTGATT
>NW_005057065.1:1458-2746 GCF_000277835.1 Geospiza fortis
TGGCCAGTCAGGGCTCGCAGTCCGGGTGTCCGCGTCCCTTCGTCACTTTCCGCCGAGCTCCGCCGCTCGGCTTTTTCCGTCCCCGCTCGGCTCCTTTCGCTGACTGCGCTCTCCCCGCCATTCGGGCATCTCCGGCAGCACTCGGCTCTTTTCGCCGCCCACCTCCGAACCAGACCTGTTTAGCTGTAACGAGTTAATTAACGCTCCCCCTAATTAGCGCCCTATGATAGAGCCTGTCAGGAGACGAGGGGTCAGGGCAGATGGTGCTCTGGGTGCGAGATGAGGGGGAAGGATGAGCGGGATCTCCAAGGCAAAAAATTTTTAAAATTGCAGAGAAAGGGCATTCCCCCTTAGTTTAAAAAAAAGGGACAATTATGGAAAAGGTGTTTTGCCCCTCCATTTAAACTCCTTTTCCACTCAAACCTCATCGTTTTTCTGGGGTTAATAGTTTGCACTGGGGAGGGAGTGGGGGTACTGGGGTGGAGCTGGGATGGAACCGAGAGTACTGCAGCTGGACTGGGAGCGTGGAACTGGAAAGAGAAGGGTCCCCCTGTGACCCCACACGCTGCCCCACCTGCTGAGGTGCTCCCCTCAGCACAAGGGTTTGTTGCAGGTGAGTAATGCCACGGCTGACTCTCCCAATTACGGGGTGAACATTTTGGATGTGCTAGGAGAAATTTTGAGCATGTACAGTCACGTTTCCCTGCCCCTTGCATTGCCGTCAGAGGGTTTTCAGCCCTGGACACCTCGCTGCGAATGATGGCTGGATTTTTCCGCACAGGAAGGAAAGATTTCCAAGCCAGTGTCTCTGCGAGAAATCCTCCACGCTTTGTGATTTTAGGAGGCACAATCCCTGGACACCACCACCAGCAGCCCCTTTCCACGGGACACAAAGGTTCCCGATGGCAGTTTGCATGACATGTTTGGAACTACCAGGGCAGCCAGGGTTTTGTTTTGCTGCAGCTTTGCTCTGGGAGATTCGGGGCACCCCCTCCTAACCCTTACCTGCTGCCCTTTAGGGGTCTTTAGGAGCAAAGGGGGGGCTCCAGGGTGGCACAGAGACGCTGAGGGGCTGCAGTGGGGAACTTAAGGGTGACACAAGGAGGCTGAGGGGCAGGGGGTGCCTGAGGGTGACAGGTGAGCCAGCTCTCACAACACACCTAAACTCACCCTCAAAACCACCCCTAACCAGTGGAGAGTGTATGGTGGAGGTTGGGGGGCCAAGGGACAAGGTTGGGGGGCTTGAGGTGACACACAGACATTGCGGGCTGAAGGGCACAGACGGGGG
>NW_005057066.1:0-2746 GCF_000277835.1 Geospiza fortis
TCCTGCCTCAGTGTTTGATGAACAAAAAATCTGAAAAATCAGAGCTGATAACATCCATTTCCCAAATGATGAAAACAGGTCCTATTTATTGGGATGCAAACTTCCTGTTTGTTTCCATGGATGACACTAAGCCATGTCATACCTAAGGCTCAGACAACTTTGTATCAAAAATAATGGGTTTGGGGTTAGTTCCATTGCTTTTAGTCTAAAAGTACTGGTAAATTGATTGGAGTTTTTGTTTGTTTGTTTTTAATTTAATTCTTTAATTCTTGGTGGCTGCTACCTTCAGGGTACATTCCTCCAAAACAATTTTATTAATACAAAGATTTTAAAAAACTTCCTTTTCCTCTGAGTTTTAATTAAATTACAAGCTAAAATGTGTCCAGAACTCTTGTGATGTGACCCTGGTCCAGAGAGAGCTTTATACTGGCTCAGCCCAAACTTTTGCCTTGTGTGAGCTTTTTCAACTCAGTTGATGTTTTTCACCTGCCTCTTGGAGGCTCTCCCTGCCTGTTCAAGCTCACAGCACCTTCCCTGCAGATAGCCCCAGTTAACCCAGGCTGCTGAGGCAGCCTGAGAATGGGTGTGAGTGGAAGAAAAATTGAAAGACAGCAACCACACTGAATCAAGTTTGTTACAGCTAAATATGAGCTCTATTATAAAATAAAGAAAACCAAGAACAGCTGCAAACACCATACTGACAAAACGAACAAGAACCTAGATAAACTGTTCCAGCTTTACCATTGTGTGACACAGGGAGTTTTGATCTTCACTTAAGATCAGTGTGCCTAAATCCACTTAGGATTGGTTTAAACTGCATCAATTTCAAACAAATCCCAGCTGGTGCCACTCAAAAGACACAAAGTGTGCCTGTTTTCTTCTGTCACATGGTTCTCACTACTGGAATACCAAACAATAGCCAAACACTGGGCTGATATACAAGGAAGGAAAATTTATGCTTCTTTTCATCACTAGTGTGTTAATATCACTGTGGAGGAGCAGCTGGTCAAATACAGAGCTCAAAGTCAAATTTCAGCCTGTTTTATAAAATCCATGTGTCTGAAATCAGACAACCAACAACAAATAAAACTACAAAAACCCTCCAAACTAAGAACAACCCACAAAGCCAAAACAAAAACTAGAAGAGACATGCCATATAAAAGTAATTCCAGCTGTTCTGAAACATCATTTTTGTACTTTCCTCCCTCACAAAGAAAGGTGCTTACCAAGTTACCTGTATTTTGACCTATCCTGAAACCATCAAGTTATCATCAAATTAAGCATGAAAAAGATGTGTAAACGGTGAAACTTTTCAGTGTCTGAAAATAGAGCTGCCTGTTGTTTGCAATATCCTGTGTACACACAGGGAATGGGGAGAGGAAAAAGATGTAAGCACAGCAAATAAAATGAAGGCTGTTAGGAAGGAGAACACTGCATTAATATGCTAATAATCTGCCCATGATGGCCCTTTAAGGGGTTTTGATACACAAGATTAAAGGAAAAGTTGATCAAGAGAGAATAAATTACTTACAGTGTTACCAGAGAGACTTTTTTCCAATAATGCTACAGCAATCTAACAGTATGGTTAGAGCAAACAGTAAAGAAAATACCAAAGATTTTGCAATATACTGAGCCAAAAATATTACATGACTGTGTTTTAAGGCACTTCTGGACACAGTACTTGAGCTGTTTACTGAGCAGTCCACAAGCAGCCTACTCAGATATTTGATTTTATCGACGCAGGCCACCCACATCTGACCCAGTAGAAGTGCACATGTGCAAGAAGAATCCCCCAAAAACATTGCATCTTTTTTATATACTCTGACCTTTAGCAAACAAAACCTCTTCTTTTCTGTCATGTTCATACAGAAAGAAATCCAGTACACAATTTCATGGGAAGTACACTGGGAACATTTCTTGTATCACTGAGCATGGCATTGTCAACACAGGAATTTCTTCTGAGACTTGTCAATGCCTCAGCATTTCTTTTAGTTCCAAGTTTGTGGAAGAATATCAATACAAAGTGTTCACATATCACACATGTAGCTATTGTGTTCAGTCTGGCAAGGTAGACCTGAGACTCCGTGACAAAAAATGAAAGGACAAAGAGTTGCTCATTGTAGGTGGTGCTGGACAACACATGCTGACAATTACTGTGTGATCTGAAAATGTGTATTTTGCTTATATTTCCCTTACAGCAGAGACAGGATGAAAAATAACAAACTGTGCTTCATCTTTTTTCTTTTTCCAAAACCTACAATTTATTCATAGAAAAACACTTCAAGGCAATCTGTAAAGTTTCAGAACAGGGAGGGCAGGGAGAAATAGAACCTAAAGCAGCAAAAAACAAAAAGCAAAAAAAAAAATTAAATGCAGTGAACAAAGATCCATCAACCACCAGAGAACCATCACCATGTTTCAGTTTATTTTAGAAACCATAGCCTGCACTGACTGAACAACTTGGTTTGTCCTTTAAACTTATTCCCCATGTGGGGATGCAGTTCTCATATCTCAAGTCAAACAAGAGGACCTAGGAGAGAATAAGCCCTTGGCATAAAATGAACATATGACGTTTCCATATACAGTACTGAAAGGAACTTTCTCTCCTAGACACAGAAAAAGTGAAAAATAAACAGTTCTACTGCAAAAGCATTTGCAGCACCACACTATTGTCATGCTTATCAGTCAGCACAGATCTCAGTGGAGACACCAGGGAAATGGAGAACAGTGGGATGTAAGAACTTCC
>NW_005057067.1:0-2744 GCF_000277835.1 Geospiza fortis
CCACAGAGACCTGCTGTGCAGCAGCAAGTGCAGGCTTTTGTGGTACAGTGGACTTTCAAGCAGCACAGTCAGAGCTGGCTCCCAGGGATCAGCTGAGGAACAACCCCGTGTGAGGAGTCACAGAGCTCTGCCAGCTGATTTGGCCTGAGTGTTATCTGCTCTGCTTAGCCCAGATGGAAAGCAATATTGCTGCAGTCACCCTGCATCTGCTTTCTGAGCCAGCTTGTTCAGAGCCAGCTCTGATATTTCCACTCAGTAACACATTGTCTGTGTGAATATATTCTCCATGCTGCCCTTAAAATCACTCTGTAGCACTCTCACTGCTTGCTCGTGCCATTGCTAACCCATATGGTTATGTGTCCTGGAGGCCCCTAGTATAGCATATACAAGTGAAAAGGGCCACATTTTCCCCATATTATTTACTGGTAGAGTGCATACTTCCTACCCTAGATAATCTAGATCACATGTATTTACTGACTTCTAATACTAAAGTTACTTAATGCTGCTCAGAGATGGCTTTTATTTTGCAATACCAGCATTAAAAAGTATTTTGTGTATTGCTTCTAAGGTAGCTGCCAGTTTTGGCAAATATATATTCCAGTGGAAAAATTAAGCAGTGTAGAAAGCAATGTAAAAAGCAGACTATAAAGCAGGCTTAAGAAAGACATCTCTAAGTGGGTTATCATCACATGGATATAAAACATAGAGAAGAGAAATGCAATGCTGTTCATCAAAGCTATGATCGCTTATGTAAGGGTTGAACAAGGATAAGTAATTATGAATAATTCTTCTTTTGACTTCTAGTTGTCCTTTAAATACTTAAAATATGTTTTAGAAACAGATTGTGTAGCACTGGAACGAGAATGCATACACTTGGGGAAAAGAATAAAGTATATCAAATTGAGCTGAAATCTTTATGAAAAAGCATAATGAATGTTGGTAAACCTGATGCCTAAAGGAGCAGTGGTGGAGAAACTCTGTACAACAGTCTTCAAAGAACATGTGGGAGAAGGGAAGCCTCTGCAGGAAACAGGGGATGTGTCCTTTTGGGTGTTTGTTTGCCCCTGGTGCTGTACCCTCAGCAGAGCCAGGATGCTGCGTGGCTGTGCTGAGAGCAGGCTGCTCAGCAGATGGAAGCATCACACTCAGATCAGGAGGGGAAAAGGTGCCAAAGCCTTGTTACCATGACACCTAATCTGGTTTAGAGAAATCTCTAGCAATTTGTAGCAAACTGTCTGAGAGGTGATAACAGGTTCAGATTTATGCAAGGAAATTCTCAGAGAAATTCTGAAGTCCTCAAGTGCCACACAAAGGATAACAAATACTGGAGGGCAGAAAAGAAAACACATTCTAGGGGAGTTGCTTGGGCTTTTCAATCAGAGCTGTAATGCTGTACAAATGTTCATGCAGATGTCAGCACTCAGTCAGAAAGGTGTGTAAGCAAAACTTGTGTTTGCTTGAAAGATAATTGGTGCTAGTGAGGTGTAGCATATTTTGTGCTTACCTGAGGCATGATTACCAGAATGGCAACTGGTCCTAATCTCCCAATATCAACAGAAGGAGCATTTGTTTCCTTAGCTAGCTTGTTCCACTTTGTATATGTTAGTGGTCCATACCACTGATAAAAAAATGTTGGGCTCGTCTTTATTTAGGACTCCATCTTTGTGACATCTGCAAATTTTTCCATGGTTATTTTCTTTTTACTTCCACACCATTCCATGACAAGCCTCACTGAGGACTTGATGAAATCTTTCAGCTAGCTCTGAATCTGTGCACTGTTTGGGTTATTTGTATTTTGTATCAACCCATCTCTATCAGGATGTCAAGGCTGAAACACTGAATACATGCTTGTACTTTCGTCAGATTTTTTATCTATTTTGCCACAATTTTACCTCAGGTAGACAAATTGTTTGTTTGTTTGCACAGATCTCCCCTGATATATTTGGATATTTTTAGTGTCAGCACAACAGTTGCCCTCCTCCAGTCTTTTGGAACTTCACACTGCATTTAATGTTCTTAATGCCAAAATCTATCAAGAAGTAACAGTAGGCCAGAGCTACTCCACAGTCTGCTTTTTCACAATTCTTGGGTGCAAATAATGCAGGTTGGCTTAGTAACAGTATTCCAAGAGATGCCTTTTATCATCATCTGACTTATTTGCTAACTTGACCACAGTTCATCATCTTCATGTGATGTGGGAATAGCATATTCCTTCCTCCAAATATAAACTAAAATTCTTCAGTACTTCTGCATTTTCTGCATTGTTGACAGGTTTATAATTTCCTTTGACTAATGGGCCTTCTATGATACCTAGGGTTTATTTTGTTCTTAATGCATGTCTAAAATTTCTACTTGCTATCTTAACTTCACTCCCAGCTTCCTCTTTTAACAGATTTCTGCCATACGCTGGCAGCCACCCACCCCGTGGCAGCTTGTCATGAAAACTGGTATTTCAAGAGGTTTTTTCAAAAAGAATCCTCTCAGGAAGGGGCTTCCTGGAAAAAAGGCCACTCACACACAGCAGGACCTGAGCTTCCTGCAGCCCAGAAGGCAGCAGGGCTCAGTAATTGTTTGCTGAGACCATCTGTACTTGTTTGGAGGGTTTTAGCTGTGGTGGAAATATTCCTGTGATAAGCAGTGCATGCTTGGGTTGAGGGGATCTGTGATGTTTAGGATATTCATGTGAGTGAGCTGCCTGTGAGTGCTGCTGGTGCACTGACTCATCCCCTGATGAGCTGAGCATG
>NW_005057068.1:0-2743 GCF_000277835.1 Geospiza fortis
CACAGTTAGTTTGCCTCCAAACGTAAGGTTACGACTTTCTTCTACCAGGAGTGCAGTAGCTGCTACAGCCTGAATATGTGCTGGCCAGCCGTGGCTCACTGGGTCTAACATCTTTGATAAAGAAGTTACTGGTCTTTTTACTCCTTCCCACTCCAGAGCCAGAACTCCATGAGCTACCCCCTTTTCCACATTCACGTATAGATGAAAGGGTTTCTCTAGGGAGGGTAAACTTAAAGCCGGGATTGAGGCCAGCTTCGACTTCAGTTCTCCTAATTTAACATCATCTTCCTTGTTCCATTTGATATCATCCCCCTCTGTCAATTTCTCATACAAAAATTTGACTGCCTGCGTGTACCCCTCGATCCATAACCTACAATACCCCAACAACCCCAGTAGCTTTCTGATTTCCCTCTTTGTAGAGGGAGGGGGAAGGGATAAAATCTCTATAATTCTTTCTGGGTTGAGTTTCTGACTGCCCTTACTAATTAAATGTCCGAGATATTTTACCTCTGGTTCTACAAATTGCAACTTCCTTTTCGATACCCTTAATCTTTTTTCCCCAAGAAAATTTAAAAGCTGTATAGTAGCTTCTCTCCCTTCAGCTTCAGCTTCTCTAGATAGTAAAGGATCATCCACATATTGGATAATTTGTATTCCAGGAGGAGTAGGGAAATCTCGCAATACTGTTTCTAAAGCTTGCCCGAATAAGTTCGGGGATTCCGTAAAACCCTGTGGCAATTTCGTCCACCGTAATTGCTGCTTCTTCTCAGTTTTTGGATCCTCCCATTCAAAGGCAAAAATACCTCGGCTCTCCTCAGCCAATGGGCAAGCCCAAAATGCATCTTTAAGATCCACCACACTAAACCACTGATGCTGGGGTGGGACTTTACTTAGAAGGGTACAAGGATTTGGCACAACTAGATAGCGAGTCCGGGTTATTTTATTAACTTCTCTCAAATCTTGTACTAGTCTATAACTCCCATCAGACTTCTTTACTGGGAGAATAGGGGTATTATGAGGAGACGTACAAGGTTCTAATGTCCAATCCTATATCAGTCCTTCTATTATTGGCTTCAAACTTTCCCGTCCTTCTAAAGATATAGGATACTGACATACGCGTATAGGAAAATCTTCTCTCTCAATTGTAACTCTTATGGGGTCACTATTCAATCCTCCCCTATTTCTTTCCCCAGCCCAGACTTCCTCGTTGATCTTTTCTTCATCCTCTTGGCCTAATTTTAAAATTCTAGCTGTCATTTTTCCATCTTCTGGGATAACCCCTATTCCTAATTGCACTTGTAAGTCCCTCCCCAATAAGTTGCTACCTGCCGCTGGGACCAGCAAGACATCTCCCATCTAAATTTTAGTTTCCCCCTCAATTACCACATTCTTAATGACTGGAACTATAAAACTTTCACCTTTTGCCCCTGTTACCTTCGCCGTCTGTTTACTCACACTATATCCTTTTGGAATCTCTAACAGGCATGTTCTTTCTGCCCCTGTGTCTACAACAAATTCCCACTCTTCTCCTTGGGGACTTACTTTTAAGGTTATCACTGGCTCTAGATGGTACTTGTCCCCTAGAAAATGGAGCCTATGACACTCCTATTCCTCCTCTGTGCCTATTTCTTCAAAGATTTGCCGATCTTGCACCTGCTTAGTACAATCTCTCTTATAATGCCCTTTGCCCCCACAGTAATGACAGACAATTCCGGGATGCCCCTGAGACCTGGTTTGTATTGGGGTTCTATTCTTCTCCCTTCCTCTGTCTCCACCACCTTCATATCTAGGATTAATTCCTGTACGGTTTGGCTTTTTTTGGAAATTGTTTCCTTGCACAGAGGCTACCATAAGTTTTGCTTTCAGTTTAGCTTTTTCTTCATCTCTCCGGACGTAAACTTTTTGAGCTTCTTTTAATAAATCATCTAATGATTTACCATGCCAATCCTCAATTTTTTCTAGTTTCTTTCTAATATCCAGCCAAGCATTAGTAACAAAGTCAATCTTTAACAATGCTCTCCCCACATCATCTTCAGGGTCTATTCTAGAATATTGTTTCATATTTCTCCTAAGTCTGTCTAACCATTCAGTTGGGGTCTCTTCTTTCTCCTGTTGTGCTTCAAAAGCCTTTTTAGCATTTTGCCCTCGAGGTGCTGCTCTTTTTATTCCCTTAATTACCAAATTACGATATTCATTCATGTGTTTCCTCCCCTCCTCATTATTTTGTCCCCACTCAGGAGGTGCAGTTGGCATTTTTTCTTCCCCAGGAGGCCCCTGTGGATTATCTTTTTCCCAAGCATTTATTGCAGCTGCCCTAATTAATTGCCTCTCTTCCTGGGAAAATAATATTCTCATTATGGATTGCATTTCTTCCCAAGTGTAAATGTTTGGTCCTAAGAATTGATCTAATTGTTCAGCTGTACCAATGGGATCCTCTAAAATTCCTTTGATCTCTTTCTTAAGATTTCTGACCTCAGAGGAAGTCAGAGGGTCATTCACAAACTCCGTTCCGCCCCCTCCCATGGGGACCTCTCTTAGCGGAAAAAGACTAATCCCTTCATCCAAATCTTTCCCTTCGCTTCCTTCTATAGTCTTCCCCCCGCTCTTTGAGGAAAAGTTTGGAGAGGGCTGCTTTTTAACTGAGCTCCAGGTGTTCCAATAGTGTTATACGTAAAAGTTAATTTAAGTTGAATTAGGGTATTGTTCAATTATATTCTATTAATTATGTTATATTAATTGCATT
>NW_005057069.1:0-2742 GCF_000277835.1 Geospiza fortis
CACCCTCCAGCAGCTCTGAGCATTTCACCACCCCACTGCTGCCTCCCAAAGTGGATGGTGGCCATCCTTTGGCTCTTTGGATTGCCCCTGTTAAATATTTGGTAAAGCTTCCCACTGAACCATCTGAGTGGCTCAGAATGTTTTCTTCCTGTACTGCCTTGACTTAATGGTGATACACGGTGACATGGAAACAGCAATGAGTTAAGTGTTCTCCTAAGTCCTAAAGTGGAGGGTTCTCAGTCACAAACTGAAAAAATATTTAGTGGCCACAAGAACCAGAACTAGATGAGACTGATGGATGCAAGCACTATTCCTTAACAGGTCCTGGAAAAGCATTCAGAAAGCTTGGTTTGAAAGTGCTCATGTAAAGATCACTTTGTCCTTTGGCTCTAGGCAGCCCTTTGGCAAAACCTGAGAAAATTTCCCTGTATGAAGTGTTTTGAGATCCTTGCAGGAAAGATGCTAATAAAG
Source organism: Geospiza fortis (assembly GCF_000277835.1). Classification (NCBI taxonomy): domain Eukaryota; kingdom Metazoa; phylum Chordata; class Aves; order Passeriformes; family Thraupidae; genus Geospiza; species Geospiza fortis. The sequence continues at coordinate 472 of NW_005057069.1, forward strand.
TGGATGCCTTAGATATGGGTATGCAAGGCTACTTCTTGCTCCAAGTGCTACAGGTGACACATGGGGAACTGGCACAGTGAAATGCAGTTTTCCAAAGCCACGATGACTGGGGACAAGAGAGTAGAGCAGAAATCCCATGCACATGCAGTCACACTGCAGATGCTGCCATAGAGGGTCATGCTTGCAGCTCCTCTGCTTAACCTAAGGCTCCCCAAAGAAAGGAGGAAGAGAGGAGCTCCTCACTTGATCAGGGTGCCAGAGACCTCCAAGAAACACCCTACAGCTCTTTAGCTGGTTGCTCTGCCTTATGCTTCATGGAACAAAACCCTCTATGAAGCAAGCTGTGATGAGAGCTGTGGTATATTCCTGGCCACGCACAGTAACTTTTGCTCCTCACTGTGCAATGTGTGGCCACCAGCGGGTCACGCTCCATCTGGCCACACTTAAAGGGCTATCAAGAATAGGTCACCCACATGAATTTCCTTCAGCTCTGATGTTGCACCATGACACTGCTGAATTACAGACAAATTAAAGCCAAGGCCAAGCGCAGCTATTCCCCAGGTACCTTTCACATGAATAAACAAGATAAAGTCTGGGAGGAAAAGCACAGGAAATGGTTCTATTTACAGCATGATCACACATCTTCCAAAAGCAACTGAGCCAGCTGGACAACTTACTATCTTGAACCACTCTCCTGCTGCAGGATGCTGCCCCTTCAGATTGGTTGGCAAGGAACTGAAAGCAGCTCAGAAAGCAGCCGCCCAGGCAGTTCAGACATCAGAAAGGATAATAACTTCCAACAGGCAATGGTGAGATGCAGGTGAGGATAGAATGGAGGGGCTGCCTTCAGCCTTCAGCCAAATGCTAAGTAACACAGCAGGCAACTAGATGATTTTGAGACAGCAGCAAAAGAACCAGTAGGAACAAGTTCACCCAAATATATCATGGCTCATGGACCATGAAGCATTCCAGTTTCCGTCTGTGGAAACCTTTCTGCCAGCTCAGTTTCCTGGAAGGAGAATCTGCTTTAACCAAGGTTTAGCTACTCCCATGACAGGCAATGCAGAACCAGCTCAGGCCAGAACTTAGGATGTTCAAAGTAACTGCAAAACTCCTCAAGAAATAATATTTCATATTTACTTGATAAGTGCAAGAAAGCCTTACCCATTGTCTTCCTCACATTCTCCACTACTAATAGAGGAGAAGAAAAGAGGAACAGCATTGTCTGATCAGCTGGGGAGGATGACCTTATGACCAGCTACAGAGGTTTTGGGATAATATGACATAGATGGGTACAGATAATTTTTAATATAGATTAAAAGTAATGGAGCATCCAAGCTGCGTAAACCAAGAATTGTGTTTTCCTAAGCAAAATTCAAATAGACACTTCACCATTGTTGAAGGTGAGGTCACTGGTCACTGCTGAGTGTCATATCTATATTGAGTCTTGGCCAGTGGTGGACAAAGCTGGTTTTCACCAAAGTGTCCACCAACACCAGGCCCCTCTGCCTCTTCTCCAAGAGGCTGAATATCAGAGCTTCATGACCTGGGTTTGAAGTAATTGCTACCATCAGGAGCAACTACTTTTCTCCCAGCTGATTGCAAATCAAACATTCCATTTTGATAAAATAAAGGCTAAACCACCCTGTATTTTGCACATGTGTGCAACAGTGTTTGGATATGTGAGTGTAGGCAGGAATTATTGAGGGCAGCAAGGAAAGCTTCAGGTTGTATAATATCTGTGTCTGTGAGTTAACATGAGACTGCTGCTGCCTCTTGCATTTCAAATTTTCCTGAGCAATTTGTAAGGGGCTGGTGGGGTAGAGGAAGATTTTGCTTTTCTCATTTACAGGACAGCTCAGCCAACAAGGCAACTGAATCCGTAGCTTTGGTGGGACACTTGCTGCCCATACCAGTGTCTCAGAAACCAAAAATATCTGTGGAGTCCAATTTGGATGTGAGAAGAGAAACCTGTGAGTGCAATGCTTGTGGCTAAAGTAGATGATGCAGTGCTGATTTTACTGATTTTTTATTTTTTTCTTCGCTCACCTCTCCCCTCCAAGATGGTTCCAAAGAAATTCCAAACTCCTTGCTGAAAATGCTGAGGCCCATGGGGAGCAGGGAGGTGATAGCCAGTACAGCCAGTACAGCTTCTCCAAGGGGAACTCCTGCCTGACCAACACACTGGCCTTCTATGATGGAGTGACCGGACAAGGGAAGGGATACAGGTGTCATTTATCTGGCTTTCTGTAAAGCCTTTGACATGGTCCC
>NW_005057070.1:0-2738 GCF_000277835.1 Geospiza fortis
CAGCTCTCCCACGTTTAAGGCCTTGGGTTCATGGCACACCTTTCAAACCTTTTCTCCCCCCAAGGTAAAGCTTAAATCACAAAACAGATATTAGGCAATAAGGAAGTAGATGAGCTATTAAAGCTATGACTTAGAGGGTTTAGACTGCAGCTACCTCTGTCCACTTCCCCTTACAACATTCTCTGGAAGTTCTAAATTTCCTCCCTACAAGCTGGTGAGTGCTTGTAGGAGGATGGCACAGTAGCACTGTGACAAGGTTCATTACTCTGCACAAGCCACCTACATGACAAGCCAAGGTCTGGAGAAAGGGGGAGCATCCTCCATGACCCAGCTATCACCCCACTCAGAGGAGAAGCAATGGACACAGCCTAGAGGAGTTAGACAGAGCTTTGGGGTGTGATCCAGCTGGTAAGCTGTTGATCTGCAATGAGAGCTATGCTCCCTCACAAAGAAAATGCACAGGAATGGAATATATTTAGTCACAGGACATAGAAGAGAACAAGTAAGAGCATAAGAGTTCTTCAAAGATGAAGACTAAATCCCAGTTGTGAGGTCAATCAAGCCTGTGATGAAAGGATTGAGGCACAAATTTAGAGACAGAACTGAAGAGTTTGCAAACTTCCCAGTTCCAGTTCTCTATGAGGGAACTCCTGCAGTTCTGCAAGGAGCACCAGATCTGCACACTTCCCGCAGGTTTCACTGCCAGACAATACAACACACACACAAATCTTACCTGAACACTAATAATTGTAGCAAATTGCTACTGAAAATTGCTACTGCTAACCAAAGGCAGAGTCCAGCTCCTATTTAGCTATTTTCTAATGTCTTTGAGACCTGGGCCATACAGTTTCTTCTACATCTAATAGAAAAACAGATCTCTATCCATTGATAGAGCACAGGAATCCAGCAAAGACAAGTGGTGCCTGAAAACTACAGTGCCCTCTTCACAGACAATTTGAGGAACAGTGCCCTGTTGCAGTAGTAATTCCCTCTTTGATAGACCCAGACCTTTTCTCTTTTGGGATTAAACTGTCCAATACTCTTACAACCTTTTGAGAATCTCTGGAGAGAAGGGCTATGCAAGCGATGTGTCTTTGCTTAGATAAATCTGCTAGTTACACGTGGCAAAAGGAAGCAAAATAACTCACAGCTGGACTGACAGAGAAGAGATGGAGCATGGTGAGGACCGAGATAAATAGGCAGGTCAGTCCCCGAATCTTGCAACTAGTGTCAATCAGGTGACTCTGATCCCATTTCATTTGGGCTTGCATCAATATCTGCTTAGCCCTGAAGTACAAACTACCCCATCAAGCAGAGATTAGGTCATCTTCTCTCACCTATGTCTTTGACAGCGTGAGAGTAATGGCGTCCATTTCATTCTGTGTACAAAACAGGGAAAATACTGATTTATCTTAAAGAAGGTAGTATAGGGAATGGAAGAACCAGTTCTCTCTCTGTGCACAGAGAGCAAACAGATAATCTGACACTGGACCTGGCAAAAGCAGGCAGCTTTACTGGCCATGGGGACATGTGGCTGGTTTGGGCTGCGTTTGTGGAAGAGAGGAGGAGGAAGGCATTCACCATGCCTGGTAAGCTTTGCTGCATGGGGTTGAGATCTGCACATGGGGCCATGCTGAACCATGGGTGAGGAATATAGAGGTCCACCACCACAATGAATGCAGACAAATTAGGTGCAAGAAATGTGATAACTATGGCAGGGAGCTCTTAATTTATTGCTGTCTTAGACGTGATGGGGGTTTCTACAGCCCTCAGTGAGAGGTGGAAGTAGTTTGCAAATGAGAAGTGAAACAGCATTTCAGAGTCTGAAACTACAAAGAATAAAATTAATGCTAATTTGAGGGGGAGAATATTCCCATGCCCCTAGCCTCCCACTTGCATCACTTACTGCAGTGAACTCAGGTGAATAATACAGACTGATGCACTTGTCTAACGTGTGGTTTCATACTCACTGTCATTACAATGGAGGAAAAAACCATAGAATAAATAAACCCCAAGGACTCTCTTTTGGAAAGTTCAGAATGGAACATTTTCAAGTGTGGGTACTTGCTACAGCACCCTGTAAGCTCTTATTTCCTTGCCCCTCTCATTTAAGCCTTCATCTGCACAGTGACTCTCCTGCTATTAGGGGCTCACTGAGAAAATGGCTGATACAGAATCCAGCTTATAGAAAAACATTACTTCTTAGTCTGTATTTGTTTGAGGGTACAGTTGCAAGAGAACCAAGCTCCACTTCATTGCAAAGTGGGGATCAAGTGCTGTGATCAGTTTTAAGAAGCTCTAAAATACTTTGTGGAAGAGGATGTGGCCCAAAATTGTCAGATTATAGTCACCAGTGCGAAGCAAGACAAGGTATCTCACCAGTAGTGTGGTTAGAAAGTGTGACAGTTCTTCATCTTCAGAGATTAAGTAGAAAAGCACCTATTCCAGAGGCTACTGTGATTCTCTTTGAAGGAAGGATAAAAGTACCCTCTTTGGAAGAAAAAAATCCATAGATTTCTTTTGCAAAAATTCTTGAGTCATCTGTTCCTATCTTCTTCTCTGTGTTTTGGGGATGGAGGGGGGAGAGTCTGTTTGGTGGTAGTTGGTTGGTTGACAGGGGGGTTGGTTTTTTTGGTTGATAGGTTTGTTTTAGTTTGGGTTTTTTCATTTTGTTTTATGTTTTCTTGGTTTATTGTTTTGCTTGGGGGATTTTTGTTGTTTTGGTGGGGCTTTGTTTT
>NW_005057071.1:0-2738 GCF_000277835.1 Geospiza fortis
AAAAATTCAGAATAGAAGCAATCTTGTAATCTGATCCATGAACAGCTATGAGAGCAGTTAGCACAACATCTTGTGCTGGAAATCATCTACGGGGAAGGGTACAGAACATTCTACCACCTCTACAACCTTTACTGCTGATGTGCTCGGCCAATACTTACACATGTTGCTAGTGAATAAAAAGGAATTATGCTATTCTCTTAAATATATATTTTGCCTCTCCAAATTCACATCTGAACACTTATTCTTTAACTGTAACCCTGGACAGCAAAATTCAGTGCAGACCTGCTTTGAAAAAAAATCATGTTTCTTACAGAAGCCTAAGAAAAATTGCTTGTGCATTGCTATTGTTTTGTATTTTGAATGCTATAGAACTTGACTTAAACATGAAAACGCCAGTTAGTCACTCTACCCAAACTACATCAGAAGGGCAGCAGCAACACTGGAAATCCCATTCACCAAAAAGAATAAAGAGCAGATTTTGCTGTTCCACAGTTCAGTGATATAATGTTTGAATTCCTTAGCATGCAGAGGACAAACAGAAAATTTGCATCAGGTATTTAGAGCTGCCAAGTGTTCAAGAAAAAACACTGGCCACATGGTAACCTAGATACAAAAAGCAGTACAACAGTACAATGTACTTCACATGAAAACATCATCTTAAATATGTGCATTTCAACTCAAAATGTGTTTCAGATTTACAGCGTTCAGTAGATGCAAGCCAGAATTATGCTTTTTGCCTGCTTTGTTTTGAGGTAGTAAAAATTTGCTAGCTTGCTGTCTAGCTGTGGTTTTGTATATCTTCTTTCCTCATCATGTACCAGGATCCAAAGTAAATGCAAGTCCTAGTGTGCAAGAGTTCATTGTTTCAGGTACATGCTTGCTCAGCCCTTGGAGAATGTCTTAACAATTGGATCTAAAGGTATAATGATGGGCCAACAAGTCACCAGAAAGCCTACTGATAGATTTGCTACTAAGCTTTTGAAAGTAGTCAGTAACAGAGAATATGACTCCAAGCAATACAGCATACAATGTATAAAAATCCTGCTAGTATTTTCATAATGGCATGTTATATGAGCTAACAAGAATTTCCTACTACACAAATTTGTCACTGTTTCACAGTATTTATAACTCTAAGGATTTAACCCTGGCTTGGTTATCTGAAAAATCTGTCATGAATAATGAAATGCTGAAGTTTTGAGCTGCCAACACCAACATACTTTTGCAGCACAAGCGCCCAAGACAGTAGGAGACGTTGCAAAGGGTCTCCTTTCTCATAGAACTAATAAATGCATATCAGTAGAGCATTTCTGTGTTGGATTTTCTTCTAGCAACAACATGTATACCCTCCAGAAAGATGATAAGAATAACAACAAGAAAAATACTCCTAACAGTGCTAAATAATAATTGATATAAACACAGCTTGCTCAAGTTCTTAAGACAAAATTTATTCTGATACAAATTCTATCCATGTTCAGTAATGGCTATTTGGACAGTCTGAGTGCCATGAATTACACTGAATTTTGGTATACTGAATTTTGATTTCTAGATGTGTCTTATAACCCCACCTCATTATATGGAAAATTTCAATTCTTAAGTTTCTGGTCTTTGAAAATTAGTCAAATGCTACATGTAAGTTAAAGAGGGGTGAAGTGAACCCACCTCACCATTTCAGATAATTTCTCTTATCATATCAATATTAAAAGCAAGGATTGCAAGAAATTTTAGCATAACTATTTCCTGACATTTCCACTCCACCAAATATCAGACAGATATAAATCAGAAAAACACCTACTCATAAACACACACACTTAGCTGAGTTAGAGCATGCATTTTCTCACCTTCTGCACAATACCCCATGCACCCTTGGGTGGGCTGCAGAAAGTAAACAAAGAAATCCCCACAGTTCCTGACCCTGACAGGGATTCGGAACAGGCAGCAGTCTTTGGAAGTGCTGAAGAAAAACTGCCATGTAGCACAAGCTGTTAACTGCTTCATCTCACCAGGTCGAGGCATGGATTCTGACTCCCTCAGAGACAGCCAGACAGGGGCCTGAGTCCCACAGTGATTCATCTTCAGCACCAGAGAAAAACATCAGGAAATGGTTAACGCTGTGCTTTAATTAGAGGGACATATGTAATTAATTTCTCGCACGTGCTTTTAGCAAAGTTCAGCCAGTATAACAGAGGGATTGCTGACTTTCCTTCTCAAGGCTGAATACAAATGCACACAAAAGAGACTTGAGTCCTTTCCTGAACCTAGTGAATTTGTGTTTGTTTCTAAAGACAGGCTATAATTTAGTGCCTAAGGAACTTAACTGGAAGCCACATCTGAGTGTTTTGCTCAGAAAAGCTCACAGTTGTATTATGTCTTAGTGAGCTACTTTGCACCATTAACCTACAGTAAGTGACTGTGGGATGCTATTAGAGCACAGCAAATGCTGTGCAGAGCAGGAGTACACTGAGTATCAACTAAAGGTGTTAAAGTTGTCACCTTTTATCCGCCCTTTGCCATCAACCGAAGGCTCAACTAACCTCCTGTATTTCTTCTAAGAGATATGGGCAGCTGATCCACTAGGATGATTGAACTGCTTTGTATTCATTTAAAAGCACTTAATTGATGGGATTTTAGCTTATTTTTTAGGAGACTGTGACAAGGAAATTTCAATTCAGTAGAAAAATCATGGCTACAATATTCTAATGACATTTTTAGGTTGAGGAAGGAAATGTTTTAAAAAGGGG
>NW_005057072.1:0-705 GCF_000277835.1 Geospiza fortis
GCCTCTGACCGTTATCTTTTCCTCTCCGCGTTTCATAACACATGACAACTTGGGCTTCGCTGAACCAATTGTCTCCACCCAAGCTGCTGAAAGTGATTGTGGTATTTTCCCCTGACTGTCTCCTTTTCGGAAGGAGGGGAGCCCCGAGCGTTCTTCTGGATCATCGGGGTCCCACTCCCCCATCTGGATATAATCTATGAGGTCCACAGGGATTGCTTGGGCTATTATAGTTCCCTCCGGGAGGAACAAGGGAGGGTTGGCACAATACAGTTCTAGATAGAAATGGTCTCGGTCACAGTGCTGGCCAGATATGTATGTCAAGTGGTGTAAATTTTGTGTCCCCAATGACGAGGTACCTGTTGTCCAGACGATTCCAGGTGTTCTGCTCATCATCAGGCGCGGCAGACAGGCACACGGGGTTTCGATCTCGCAGGTGTAAAGCGCGAGTCAATTTAAGTCTGAAAGGAGAACATAAAGAGAAGGTAGTCAGTATAGGTTGGTGAGGTCTCTTAATAATAAAAGTCACATCCGGTGCAATGTCAGAGCTGGTAGCGATAGGAAAAATCTCAGCCGGTGATGGGAACGGCTGTGCTGACGGCGGCGGGGATCCCCCTGTCTTCTCCCCCCTGCTTGGTGGTGACTGCTTTTCCCCGCCTAATTTATATTTTCGCGCAGGGGGGGAACTGCGCTTCCCTCCTTTTTTTT
>NW_005057072.1:851-2738 GCF_000277835.1 Geospiza fortis
TCTCGCCTATTGTTCGCAGGCGTCTAACATATCCTGAAGGGTCGGCGGGGGGTGCACCGGAAGGCCCAGCAAAATAGTTTTGCAAATGCTGTTGGCCCTCATTAAAACTAATTCTTTTACAAGAGGCCCCCTCGCCGGCTCCTCCAAAACCTGCTGTTCCACTGCCCTTCGTACCCGTTCTACAAACAGAGAAAAAGGTTCAGCATCGTGTTGATAGATTTCTGTGTATGACGGGAGGGACACAGCTTGACGCAAGGCCAAGAATGCTGCTTCAGCGGCCTTAGCTGATTTTTTCAAGATTTCGAAAGGGATTTCAGCAGCTGCTACATGACCGTCCGACCACCTCCCCCTCCCCAGCATATGGTCTTTCGAAATTGTTTCCCCCTCGCTATCTGTAGCAGTCATTGGATCACTCCAGATAGCTGGCAGCATCTCCACAACTCTCTTCTCCCACCCTCTTTCCCATACAGACAAGTCTGTGGGATTCATTAGGCAAGCGAAGAGAGAGCGGAGATCTGCGGGGGGAACAACTGTTTCAATAATGGTGGCTTTTAAAAGTCCCCTAAAATATTCGTTGTCTCGGCCAAATTCTTTCTGCGCTTTGCATATTTCGCGCAGGGTGTTATGAGGGATGGGGCTCCATTGTGTGGTAATCTGGCCATCCAGGCTGGGGAAATAGGAAACGGGAGCTGCAGTGATGTCTTTCGCAGCCCTTAGCTTTTGCTTCCCGCCACCCCCTTCTGCTCCCTATGGGCCCGTCGATGGAATGGGCTTTCCCTCGGCTCCCGATTGGGGACCGTGGGAAAAAATGGCCGACCCGTGGGAACCGGAATTGGGGTCGTGGGAAACAGGAAGCCGGGGGGTGTGGCCGACGGTGATGTCATTGTTTGGGGTGGAGCTGCAAGGGGGACAGGACTCCGCCTTTTTGATGGTGTCATGGGGCGGTGCCGGAGGAGGAGCGAGGTTCGGGGGAGGAGCCGGACATGACGCTGAAGAGGGAGGGTCCGGACACCACGTGGGAGGAGCAATGGGAGGGGCGACAGTGGCCGGGGTGGAGTCGGGGAGCCAGAAGGGGTTTGGATTGGGGAAGAAGGGATTCTGGGGAGAAGGTAAGGTTTGGCGCCATGCTGCCATGTGCTCCCCACCATCTTGTGAGGTGGACCGGGCGCCATTTTGTGAGGTGGGGAGCTCAAACTGAGGGGCAAAGGGATTAACAGGATTCGCAACTGGGAGCGAAGGGGTTTGGAAAGAGGGGTTCGGGAGGGAACCTGCAGCGGTCCGGGCCCTTGGATCACTGCAGGGAAGGGGTCCCATTCCTTGAGAGGGGCCAGGGGAAGGATGGACTCCCTGCCCGGTGCTGACGGGGGCTGCACCCCTCAGGGGCTGGGATGGGCTAGGAACAGGGAGGGAGGGCGAGGGTCAGGGGGAACGGGAAGACTGGGGTTAACAACTTTGGCTGATGGATGTTCTCTCTTTTCTTTTTCTTTCCTTTTCTCTAAAATTGTTCTAATTTGACTGGCCCAGAATAAAAGTTTAACACTGGAAGCCTCCCCCTCTTTTACCGATTGTTCTAATTTTTGTTGCACCTCCCGCCAAAATCTCAGGCTGTGGAAGTTCTCGGGGGAGACTTCTGAGAGGTGAGAGAAGATCCATCTAACCAAAGTCTTTATATCTTTCTTACTAAACGGTAACTCACTACTTGCTAGCAAACTACGAACTTTACGAACAGCTTCTCTCTGCGGGGTGGAGAGACGTGCACCCATCTTTTAGATCTAAAACAACCATCCCGAAACCAACCAGCAGCAAAACGATAACACGAAAAACAAAAACACGAAAGACCGAAAGCTTCAGAACCACCCACCAGGGGCACTGCAGCTTGCCCAAAAC
>NW_005057073.1:0-2737 GCF_000277835.1 Geospiza fortis
TAACTGATATTTCTGGAATGTGTGGGGCATCAGATAAGGTCTAGTCATAAATCTCTGTGAACAGCAAGATTGGAAGGATGTGAAATAGAAGCTTTGCTCCTTACAAAAGAGAAAGGTGAGCTGCACCAGGTCAGCTCTGGACATAATGACAGCACGAACAAGATTCTGATTCTGTGATTCTGATTCCTTCCTTCCTGGACACTCAGGGAAGGGATGTGTGTCTAGGGCTAGGAAGAGTGAATTCAAGGTTTCACAAGTGTTTAGGACTTGACAATGAAATGCCACCTTATCTATGCAAATATTCACCCAAGCTTTTGCCTGTTAGAGCATCATTTGCTGTCTCCATTTACTTATTTACTCATCCAGGTAGGAACTTTTCACAGAGCAGTCCCTCCTGTACCTCCAAGTGTGTGCTGAGTAGGTTTATTAACAGCCCAAGTGCTGCATAATTGTGAAATTAACCTTTGAGTCACTCCCATCTCTTTTCTAATTTTCTGCTGCTGTCAGAGGAGTATGCCACAGGAAGCACTGAGTGTTTGCTTTGGGTTTGTGCTTCCCTGTGTGGCTGCCACGGGCCACTGGCAGAGGCAGAGTCTGGGATAACTCAGCCCTTGGTCCAGGGCAGCAGAATCATCCTTCCTTGTCAAAGGTTGGCTTAGGATTTCTTCCCAAGTTGCCAAGGCCTGCAAATAACAACGTATGCTATTTTTGAATATTGGCATAATATTGGTATTTCAGTCTTCTGCAATTTTAGTTGTTCACCAATTTATTAAAATTGAAGGTCACGGGATTGGAGAACTTGTTAAATGATTACTTTAGGACTGGGCTCAAATCAATAGGATGTGCCAACTAGAAATGTTATGCCTAGCAGATGCTGTATAACATTCCTATTAGTTATTAATTGGCTTGGAAATACTTAATTATCTTGTATTTTTCAAATATGGTGAGCTAGTTAGTTCTTAAAAATACTTTTAGCTTTCCTTTTGCACCCATTGCCATCAGTTTAGCCTGTAATTTCTCCTACTGGTCTAGTTACTTGGTTGCCCATAATTCCTTTCAGAAATCCTGTTGCCTGTCAGCTTTTCACTGGCACTCTTGTGGTCCCTTAAGAACTTTGGATTTTTAGTATCTTATACCCTTGTTGTATATAGTACATTTTTTCTTCTGTTTTCACATTCATACTGAGCCAAATTATATTTGGCATCTGATACTTGAGTCCCTGTTTTTACCAATGATTTTTTCTGAGTGAGAGGGAGGAGAATAATTTCTCTTTCTTAAAATTGATCAACTTAGTTACTGATCAAGGCAGCTGTGTAATGTGTACTATGAAAATACTTACCTGGTTGCAACACAACATAATCGTGTAGCAGCCATCAATTTTAGGACAATGTGGGTTGGTTTTTTGTCTCACAATGGTTTGAGATATTACCTTGTATTAAGTTCAGGACCTTTGTGTTTAAAAATTTAACCTGAGCCATTGAGGCATTGATGAAATCATGTGTTGGGGTACTGAACCAAGCCACCATGGACAAAAAAATATGAAATTCTATGTGCTAGCTCTTTTCTTCTCCTGGAGTCCTCCTGAGGTTTTGTTCCCAGTTATTTTCTCTGCTGGTTATTTTTTTTATAAATGTCACTGCAATTAACCCTTGGAAACCTCTGAAAATTATTTCCTTTTATTTTTATTCTGACTTTTCTTATTCTATAGCAATATTTCTCCTTTTCTTCCACATCTTGCATGTGCTACTGTACTCCCCCTTCTAGTTCCTGAATTGATCCCTTTAGGGTAAGAAAGTAAATTAACATTTTTTTCTGTTTTGAAAATGCCAAGGAAATCTGAAAGCTGTCTCCATCTCTTGGTGGTAGAAAGCTGAGTGCTGGGCTCTGGAGAGCAAGGCAGGGAGTCAAAGCAGGTGCAGCTGGGATTTGAAATGGGGCACAAAGTGATCCCTTTGGAGATGTTTCTATCCCTCCACTTCTGCTTCCCCTTGGGTACAGGAGTGCTCAGGCTGCAGCAGTGTTGCTGTCTGGGCAGAAATCTTGTGCTTTGGTGACTTTCAGCTCTTAAAGAAGAGACATTTCTAAAGCAAAACTAAATTTGTGGTTTCTTTGATCTTGAAAGTAGGTAATAAGAAATTTGCATTCCTTTTCATTTTCCCTAGCCAGATCTGTAAGTCTCAATTCAGAAACCACAGTCCAAAATCCAAGCCCTCCTCCTCCCTCTGCAGAAGCTGGTATCAGTGGTGTCCACATGGGATCAAGTAGGCACAAAATCCTTGGTTTTTCATCTCAGATCTGTGTTGTTGTTACATCGAGTCCTGCTTTATTTGGGGATGTTACCCAATTTCCGTAAGGAAAGGTAGGATTGTCCCTGACATTCTTTTCAGATGTGTCCCACCAAAGTAAGTTTTGGGACACCCTGTTTTGGCATAATTGCTTCCTACTGACTAGGAAGAGGTGTGGTGAAAATACAGAAATTCTGTCTCTTAATAATTTTGATGCTGGAAATTGTTCAGAAGGAGTTTGAGGCCAAATTGATGAATTCTGGTCAACCCTGAGATGGTATAATTGTAGAGCTTGCAGCACAGGTTATCCTTCCAACTTTGACCTTCATTCCTTGTCATGCTCATCCCTCCATTCCTTCTCTCATGTTTCAAAGGTACAAAAAGAAGGCAGAACTTGTGCTCCTTCCCTGTCCACATCCAGGTGAAGCACAGCTGCTCTTGCAGGTGGTTAC
>NW_005057074.1:0-2736 GCF_000277835.1 Geospiza fortis
TGTCTTACTACCTTCCCCTGCCAAGCACAAGCTCTTGATCTACCACTTTGAACTCTGAGGGTCTCAGAAAAGATAAATTTTTTTTTTCTCTGATCTGTGGAGAAACTACTAAAATTGTGTGTAATCTGCTCTGAGAGGTGCCAGGGACTTGAAGAGCTCGAGTATTTTTTTCCCTCTGAGAAGATGTGGTCAGTCTTGTCACAGGATAAAAAACAGACAACGTTTGGTATCTGTAGAACTTATATATTAATAAGGCTGAATATTTAGGCAGTGAGAAAGTAAAGTGACCCAGAGTAGCAGTTTCAGTTTATTTCAGCTGCTGATTTCCACATCCATTTCAACATTCAGGAGGGGCTATCTGCAGCTGTGACATCCTGGTAGCACATTTCTGAACTCTACCCTGAAGTGCCTCTGTCCCTCCTGTTCCAAATGTCAGCATCAGTGTGTTCCTCTCCCCTGGATTAACAGCCAAGGCCCTGAGCCTTGTGCAGTCTGTCAGGGTGATGAAAATGCAGCACTCAGGGCTGGCTGTATTCCCAATGACAATCCAGTTACTTCAGATTCATTAAACAACCATGAAAAAATACCTTTGGATTGCTGGGCTGCCACAAAAATTCCCTATGATTCTGTGATATTCCCTGTGATATTCCCTGCCACAGAGAGCCATTTTGTCTTAGCCTTCCATTGCCTAATACATTTTATATGTACTCTTTAAAATAGATATTTTTTACAGTCCAGAAGATTGCAGCAATGCTAGTGACTAGTGAACCCAAAGCAATTATTTATGAGCAATGTGGGCCAAGGAACACTCCTACCAAGACACAGTTATTAGAAGTTAAATCATAAACTGCTTGCAATTCACATCTAAGATGCTTACACAAAAAGGACAAATGCTACCCATGATTATATTAACAATAACAGTTTGTCTCAACCAGCACAATAATCCTCCTGCTCTGCTCAGCAATGCTCAGGCTTCAGCAGCAGCACTGATGTGATTCAGTTTGGGACATGACATTTCAGAAAGACAAATTGAAATCCAAGCAGATGAGAACAACAGAGATGACAAAAAGGCTTAGAAAATAGGATTCAGAAGGGTTTATGCTTTGCATTCTTTCCACATGTATAAAGAAACTGGGACTTGAGAAATATCCCTCAGAGAAAGATGGAGTAAGAAAAAACTGCAGTTTCACTGAATGCTGAAATTGCTGTGTTTATCACTTTCTGTTTAATAATTTGGGTGAAGACAAGAAAAACGAACGGGCAGACAAGTGAGGTTATTTTCCCATTTGTTATGGCACAACATCATATGGAGGTGTCATAGCTGTGCAATGTGAGGAGGTGCACGCTGAAGGTGCTCTGACTGCAGGAGTATTTTCATGTCTGTGTCCTGTGGTGCTAAGTGAGCACTTCTTCACTGTTTAATTACCTGCCCTCACTCTGTGCCTAAACACAGGGCTGAACAAAAGGCCTGTATTTCCTGAAAGGGCACTGCTTCTTTCCTAGTCATTCAAGTTCTTCTATCATGTTCAACACTACAATTAAAATGGTAGAGAAAATAAATTTCCTTAAAAATAAAACAAAGAATAAAGCCAGAACACACTTTTGTTCTCCTCCTTCCTTTCCCTAGAAACGTTTTGCAGAAGAAAAACAAAAAGGAAAGGCATCCAAAGCTATCCAGACTAGACCCTGAATGTTTCATCCTGCAGTCCAGAACTGGTGACAGCAGGAACAGCCAAGGTGGGTCACAGTCCCTGGGGTCCCAGTCCCTGCAGAACAACTGCAGAGGGAAGGAGGGAAAACAGCAGCAGCTCACTCAGAGACTGCATTTCTGAAGAAGGTTTAGTGCCCAGGGCATTTTCAGAGACTTCACCCACCAAAATCCACATGTTTCTAGTAAATGTCTGTAAAATGGGATTTTTCAGAGGCTGGTGACTTGATAGGCAAATTTCACAGAGACAGAAAGAACTCATCCCAGGCAAAGATTGCTCCTCTGATCTCAAGTCTCTGCTCCACCGTGCAGAGGATATGAGATAATTTGGATTAAATGCTTATGTGGTTTTATTAGCATGGCTAGTAAGAATTTTTCCTCAGTTCAGTTTCAGAAAATGGCTATTTCAGCTGCAATAGCAGGAAGAAGTTATCTGAAAGGAGACAGTGGTAGGGGAAGGAGGGAAGGTCGCAGGCACTTTGAAGGTACAAACCTACCTGAAAATAAGGTCTTACAGTACCATGTGCTGGGGGATGGTGACAATAAGGGACACTAACAAGCCCACCTTCCCTATCTATGGAATACCAATTACCTGATGTAAATACATAACCCTCACCATCTTTTCACACTCAAAGGCTGAAAGGAAACAGCCTAAACTGAGTGGAAACCTGACTGCAGTTTAGGAAGCATTGACCCAAGGCAGAAATATTCACTCCTGGTTTATTGGGAGGGTTGCTTGGGGTTTTTTCAGAAATAAACATATGCAAAACTAATATATGCATTTTGAAATTTTTTTTAATTCCAATTTTCATGTTATTTATATATGAACTTCCATGGAAAAAATGTTTTCAGGAAGACAATTCAGACCTAATTCTGTAGTCACACATTATCCCCCTCCTCACCCGTGTCCCCCCACGCTGACACTTGAGTGATGTTCCCTTATTTACCTTCGGCTGCCAGAGGGGACAAGAACATTATGGGCTGCAAAAATGCTCAGGCTAACAGCAACAACAGATGTTTATTGCTTC
>NW_005057075.1:0-2736 GCF_000277835.1 Geospiza fortis
TTTCTTACATTCTATCCCTCCACATTGATTCACCTTGGACAGAAACCTCTAGAGCCAAAGAAGGAACAACAGCAAAGTTCTACCCCAGAGCAGTTTACTATTTTTTTACTCTTCTTCTCTTGAAAATGGCATTCCACCAAGTATGCTCATATCCACCTACTTCAAAAATACTCCCAAAAGTTCAGAAATTTTTTACAAGTCAAAAAATCCAAAACTCTCCATTTTCCAATGCCACTGATTATTCCAGACTTATCCTCATATTACTGAACCTAACAAGAATGTGGCAAATACCCTTCAGCAGCATACAGAATCACTCTAGAACCAGTGAGGAGAGGAAAAGGAGGAATCAAACTTCAGTACTCCTCCAATATACCAACTAGAAATGTAGATTCTTCAAACGGCACTTATTGGATGTTTTAGATGTTAACACATACAGCAGAAAGGACTCCAGCTCGGTCTCCTATGTCAATATTGGTTCTGCAGTGTTCATAGGGATAAAGTATTTTTTCTGTTAGTTAATCCCATTGTCCAGGAAGCAGTTTAGCTGAGCACCACTGTAACTGACGCAACACCCCGTTTGCTGCTCTGATAAAAGATGCAGTTTTGTCCTGCATAACACAATTCAATTAATTCTTGTGCTATTGCCAGGTAATGCAACTAATTTACACGAATACTGATGATGCAGGTAAATTTTAGTTGTGTCAGGATCTCACAGGGCAGTGCAGTTTCTCCTCCCAATCTGTACCTAATCTTGTGTAGGAACACAGAAACCAGGTGCTCCATCCTGCTGGAGATGTTGTGAGTCCTGTCCCCCCGTGATGCAACATCACTGCAGCGTCAGGCCCGCAGTGAACACCCAGCAGAGACAAACAGCAAGCTGCAGGTAGCCAGGTTTGGGGGAGCCACCACAGAACCCACCTTGGTGTAACACCACTACAGCACTGAGGGCCAGGAGAGCATAATGAGCTGTAAGCATCTTGTACAGGGCACCTTCAGAACTGTAATCACACTTACATCCAACTAACCTTTGGGAACAGGCACAGTGAGAGGGGAGACAGCTACTGTTATGTTCTGCATTTTTGCTGTCAGTCAAGATCTGAAAATACTTCAGCTGAGTAGCAGGCTTGCACTTGTACTCACACTGCAAGCATACGTAGCTCACACCTTAATTTTCTTACTGGCCTTTTCATAAACCAGTGCAAGTTCAGATCTTTATCTTTCCTACTGCTCCAGTTTTGTGGCTGAAATAGCAGATGTGTACTCTTGCTTCACGTCCTTGCTGTCCACTGCTGTCTTTAGCATAATTACTACCCGATAACCACATCTCAATTTGTGTGCAACTTCCGCCTCTTTTCACCCTTCAGGTGAAAACAGCATCTTGCCCTAAACACTTTTGCATCAGGACAGAGCTGCAAAAACTCCACTTTGTTCAGAAACACAGAGGAATGAGTGAGATGAGTACACGCATGCATTGCTTCGGGAATGGCTCCTCACTCACACCATCCCCTCGCTGACTGTGGGCACACTCTTCCCAGCACTTAGGAACCATAACACGTTTGAAGCAGCACACACTTGCTTCTTATTCTGCATCCTCTGTAAATGAGAAGTATTCCTCCCCTTCTCTGCACACAGTATTCTGCCTCACAAGACAGACATTGTTTGCAGCATAAAGACACACATTTTACCATACAAGATACCTGGTGCACAGTGCTAATTGCAGTATCTCCTTGCAAAGCACCTATGTGCTACTATTTTGTACAGTCTAATTTATATACCCCACCTAACGTGACTGTGGTAGCAACAACCCTTTTACATGTGTCCTGCAGGAACTCTCAGCATCTTCAGAGGAGCTATCAAAAAATTCTTATCAGTACTGTCTCATCTAATCCACACTTGGTTAGTAATGTTATTACAGCATGTTAAAAGTACAGAGGCTGCTTACCCCTCTTTGTTCAAATTCCGGTAATAAGTGTTGCAAAAATAGCAGGATTCCTAAGAGTCACATAGCAAAGCAGCAGTTTCTGACTATGTGCCTGAGAGAGGTGCCCTGCGTTCTGACAAATGAGCCTTCTCTGCTGATTGCATTCACAGCTGTAAATACCCCCACACCATTACACATTTTACTTCTTTTACACA
Organism: Geospiza fortis; assembly: GCF_000277835.1. Lineage (NCBI taxonomy): Eukaryota > Metazoa > Chordata > Aves > Passeriformes > Thraupidae > Geospiza > Geospiza fortis. The sequence goes on from NW_005057075.1 coordinate 2,137, forward strand.
CAAAATCTTCTGCAGCTGTTACAACTGGTGTCAGGTGCATGCTCTAATACAGAGCTTGTACATCGGTTTGCTCTTAAACCTTCATGTAAGAACCAAGAAATTCTGGAGATACACTTAGCAGAGCCTTTTCCTAACTTCAGTATACTAACAAGCTTTGAAACCATGCATGTTCACATACTACTATTTTTAAGAGAAGTTACTCTGACATGCTGTCCCGTTACAGCTCATCAGATCCCACAATTTAGATTTCACCTCTGCAAATCTAACAAAAAAAGGCCTCTTAACTTTATTACGTTTTAAGGAAGGCAAACTGAAAATTACCTAGTAAAGAGCACTCTAACTGGATTTCAACTCCAGAAAAGAAACTACTATTTCTTTTCTCGTTGGGGCAAGCAATGATGCTGCTCCAGGACAGGGGGTTTGCAAGAAGCAATGCAGCACCTCACAGATACAGAGTACTCTTGCGTGCAGACACTGCTGAGGCACCACCGTCGGGTGGGTTTGCACACACGGACCATAAAAGCAACTTTCCCGCTCAGGCATTACCGGGGCTGTTCGTATTCGGGATCCGCACATCCGAACTTGTCCGGCCGGGCCCGT
>NW_005057076.1:0-2736 GCF_000277835.1 Geospiza fortis
TTTTTTTTTTAGCAGAAGAAGGAGAAGAAAAAAAATCAATACTGTAATCAATCAGAAAGGCACTGAATGATTCCTCTGGCAGTCCCCTACAACAGCAGTTGATGAGGTCAGATAAGGACATGACAGACTGTCAAAACTGGGTAAACCATTTCTCCTGGGTGAATTAATACAATATTTGTAGCTGCAAGGAAGAACGGCCATTTCTGAATGGTCCTTGAAGGGGTTGCAAGAAGGGTCAAATAAAAGTTATTTCAATTAGCCCTATAGTTAAATAACAAGTCAGTTAGGTGACCTTAAGTCAGTCAAGATGGAAAAAAAACCAAAACCAAATAAATAAAAAAAGCAAATCTAAGTGTGAAATTCCAGCTTCCCTGAATTTTGTCATGCCTTCTTTTTACTTTTCTAGTCTGGTTTTTAAGTGCAGTGTCCATTTGCCCGTTGTGAAATCAATGTGTGGGCTGTGTCAGGCAGTCACGTCAGCTGCAGGCTCCTTGCTTTCCTACAGGCTGCCTATTATGCTGTGTCATGTAAAGATTATGTATCAAGGAGTAAAGATGTCTTTGCTATCTTTTGCTTTTGGTAACTTGGATTCTTTCAAATTGTGGTGATGACAAAAGGACAGAATCATCTCCCCCACTTTATGAATGAAACTACTGAGAAGTCCTTTAATCTGTCAAACCCTCTCACAGGACAAAAAGACTGTGTAAGGTAAACGTGAGAAGGCTTTTATAAAACCCTTGCTAGACTGCTGCAGCCTGCATTCCAGTTGACCTTTATTTTTAACATTTGTGTATGTTTTTAATGCATGGCAACAAGAATGTTACACAATGACAAGCTAAACCCCTGGAGCCCCATGTGCTCTTTGGAGTTGAAAGCTGAACTGGGCATTGGGAGAGAGGGGTTATCACAGGACTGTTATCACTCAGGTATGTGGTCATTGCTGAGTAGGGCTCACTTGTGAAACCTGTGCACTTGTCAGTCTTCTAGGTCACTGGCATGAGGGGATTAGCTGGTAGGATATGGTTTTATCCTCAGCTATCTTGCTGGGTGAAACAGGGTGTAGAAGTAGCAGATGATCTCTCTAAGAGCAGGTGTGCAGTCCTGGTTATGTGTAAATGGTGTCTGTAAGCCTTTTGCATATTTCTTCTTGGTGAGACAAAAGCCTGTAATGATGGCTTGGCAGAAGAGAGCTGAGTTTAGCACTTGGCTTTTTGAGACACTGTATTTAAGAACACAAATGAACTGCAGAATTTCTGCCCTGAGGGTTTTTTTTTCCATAAGAGAGAAGCTGTATTAAATACCTATACTATGCTATTAGAGTGTCTCACACAAATATTTGCCAAAAAAACACCACCCTGAGATTAATTCAATTTATTCTTAGAAATAAGAATCAAAAAAGAATCAACAAAGAAAGTGTGCAAAACTGTAATTTAAAATTGGTGTTCTGCATTTCCTCCTCTCTACATAAAAAGACTTGAGGCAGTTAGATCCTTAGGCATCTGTGTCTGGTGACAGGAAAATCCTTGCTGGTGCCCAAGGTGGGGATTTCTGTCTTCTGTCAGGGACACCTAAAAATGTGGAGGTAAGTGATTAAGCTTCTTTCACAGTTGATGAAATAAACTCCTAAAGAGAGTGATCTATCTTCTGCTACAATATCTTATCTAAATCAAGTCAGATGAACCTCTCTCTGGAGGTGACTGTTTCACTGATTAATGAAGCAGATAAGTTCCACTTTTGAATCTGTATTTACCTAAAACCCCCTGTTTTCTTCAAGTAATTGTAGTGAAATATCTGATAGCCCCCAAGCATCATAGCTATTTTCTACTTCTATTTGTGCCTGTATATGTGTCAACTTAATCTAGACAGCTAGGATCCGCTTAGGAGAATCAAGAAATCAAGGCAAACTGTGCCTAAATCCTCTGATGCTCCACAAAACAACCACTGATTGCTAAGAGAGTACATCTATCTCAATTTCTGTAGAAATTTCTACTCACTTGGGATGCCTTATTTTAAGGCCTGTGTCTTCCAAAGCTGATCATAACTCAGATTTATCTCTTGAATACATTTAGATGTGAATGAATTGCAAAGATCATCAAGTTTTATATGGGAAGCATGCTGAGAATCTGAAGCATGTGAGATCCCATGTCACATCTTATCCTGAAACTATATATTTTACTTGCCTGTCGCTCAGAAGTGCAAAAAAGATCACACTTGCATATGTCAGTAATATTCAGAATGGGAATATTCCTTTTTTATTAGGAGCTGAATTAAAACACCACGCCAATGATCTTGCACAGCATTTGGTGGTTAAAATTCTGGATTAAGCATGGGAGGGAACACGCCCTTTGTCAGTTAGAACAAGAAGTAGTTTCTGGTACGTGACAAATTGCATAAGCTGATCTAAGTAGTCCAGCAATAAGAAAGTGCTTGTTACAATAAGGGAATCTGATTATAAATCAGGAGAGTGTTTTCTGCCTGTCCCTTTTGGTACCATAATTTTGCTGCTGTCAGCCTTTCCTTCAAGAGCTGAGCTCTGAGCTGCCCTAGAGAAAAGGGTTGCGCCAATACTAATGAGAAGGGTAGGAATGTTTGGGACTAACTGGGGAATAATTCCTTTTTGTTTTGTTAGCTTGTGAAATAATGGCAATAAAGATAATGCTAATGAGGTACAAATCTTCCAAGCATTAGTCCTATTTGACCTTGGCTAATGAAGAGCAGACAAATCCTCCTGAAAAC
>NW_005057077.1:0-2736 GCF_000277835.1 Geospiza fortis
ATTAAACTGTCTTTATGTCAACCCACAAGTCTTCTCACTTTTACTCTTCCAACTCTGTCCCCCAAATGGCTGGGGAAGAGTGAGTGAGTGGCTGTGAGGGACTGAGCTGCCAGCTGGGACTAAACCTCAACAGTCCTTCAAATATTCTGTGGTGCAGCAAAGCAGAAAAAAGAAAGTTTTAAAAAATGTCCTGTAATTGCATATGTCACTGTAAGCGCACAATTTCTAAAAAGACTTTGACAAAGAGTTATTAAAATACTCCTCAAACCTCTGTCAGAACTGTTTAGCATTATTCCCGGTAGATAATTAAATGATGCTAACATCTTTTAATGGATTTTTGGGAAGTAACTAGGAAATCAGAACAAACAGAAGATTCACATTAGCTCTGCTTTTCCTGGACTTCCATCTCTGGCAAACCTACCTCTACACTGGTTATTAGCAGACATGCAATGACCACGTTCAGATGTTATTATCAAACGATTTCTCTATATAATAATTTATGGAACTAAATGGTTTCCTACCATTTGGAAGCTAATTTAATGTCATCTATTTTCTATTGACTATGTTTTCAGCATTTCCCCTTCATTCATGTACAGCACAAAATAACAACATGAAATCAAAATTCACCTTAGAACATAGCAGAAGCCATACATAATCTTGAAGTAGCAAAACAGTGATTCCTTAATAAATTCAACTGAGGTCTTTGTAGAAGGTCAAACCAGCTGCACTTCAGAAATGAAACTAATGAATTGCTAGAGAAAACACTGAATTAATAAAGACTTTTTCAATTTTTCCCTCTGCACTGGACTGCAAAGAGGCAGTGTGACAGCAGCAGTCCTTGCTACTCTGCAAAATGGGTTATTGCTCTATTAAAAATGGTGTGACCTCACATTCCTCAGAACACAAAAGATAATTCATCAATACTGAAAAACTCTTTTAAAGAATCTTTCCAAGGAATAGTTGGAATTGCTGGGATAGTTTTAAAGGACACCAATGAATTATACACAGTACTGTTCTTTGAGAATTTTTATTAAATATCTGTAAACAACATAGTTTAAGTATAGACTCATAGGCAGATAAAAATGGGACCAAAACAAGGTAGCATGGAGTCTTTACATCCCATTTACAAATTTGCACTATGTTTTTTATATATACTGAATAAAAAGTTATCAGAGAACATTACTGTCTGTAATTCATTAACATAATTTTGAAATATGCAAAGTAGGCTAGGAAATTAATTATGTAGCATTTACAGTTGTTAAAGGTAAATTAATATTGACTAAATTAGCACAAACTTATCTTTGTGCTCCATTCTCATTTAGGTTGTTGAGAAGTCTTTAAAACACTTAAACTAGATTGGCAAGTTGTACCTGCTATTTCCTTAAGTAGTGCTGTATGATCATTTTCTGCCAAATTCACAAATCCAACTTGATTTCTGAAGTGATCAATTCCTTGAAAAGACAAATTCACTCTTTTTCCTTTCAGGAGATCATCTACAAAAACCTTGCTGTCTGAAAGAGCACCAACTGCTCTGTTGAGAGGAAAGAAAAGAGCAATGTCAAATATATTTCTGCTGTTAATATTGCTATTAATAATTATATCAATAAATGTAACAAAGATTTTTTAGTACCAATTTATTATCTACTGCAGTACTTTTGCACTAATTTCTATCAATACAATTGTTGTCATTATTATTACCACCTTTTTATAAAGGTAAAGTGGTTCATACACTGTGCAGTAAAACCAAACAAATAATAAAGGCAGACTTAGCAGTGGGTGCAATTCCTCAAAAGAGTTTATCTCAGTCCTCAAGGTATCCAGATACTAACATGACAATGTCCCTATTACTTTGTGAATCCCATTTTAAAAAGATGATTACTTAGAAGCATTTTATTTTCCATTCTTAAATTAATTTTTTTCCTGTCCTGGTATGTCAATTGAACTAAGAGCCTTCTTCAGTCAAAGTTACAAAAGTGTTAGTTAAATTATAAACAGATGTGACATTACATATATAATGATAAAATTATATGGAAATTACAATTAAGCTCATGGAGAACTGTTGTTAAAAGAAGTAGAATCTCAATTTACATTTACTTTCTGTAAGAGCTAAGAGACATGCACACTATAACTGTAACAACAGGGTAGAAACCTTTTAATAATCATCTAAATTAGCCACATCAAGTGCATGTACAATTACATGAAAGGATTGTTTTGACCTGTACTAAAAGTGATTTAAATTCTAAACAAAAACCATATAAACATTTTGGTGTTTTCTAAAAGATTTCTCACATCTCACAGTTTTAATTCTATTCAATTAACCTGAATGTAATCTTTTCCCCAAATTGATGCAGACTTTATAAACACTAGATGGCAGTAATAGGTTAAAAAATGCTCAAAAGAGGTATGTTTAATTTTTTTTGTCCTAGCTGGATGAAAGCAATCACCGATTTCTAGGGTAGGTTAAATTATTTCATTGAAGCCTGTACAATTCCAAGAATCTCTACACATTCTCATTGTGTTTTACAAGGTGGACTTGATGTGAACTGTGCATAACTGGAACCTAGATAAGTTAAGAAACACATGAAGGTTGATAACGACAGAATATCCTTCACTGATAGAGTCCTCTTGTAGTCTTTTCAGAGGGCTTTAATCTATAAGCTAGAAGTACTTTAGCTCCTTTATAACCATTTTAAACACCAACGTTCCTTGTTCCTTGTAAAAGATATTTTACTGTAA
>NW_005057078.1:0-2735 GCF_000277835.1 Geospiza fortis
CTTTACTGCAAATGAGGCCTTGCAGAAGCAAACTTTGTTTTTAGTGGCTCACTTAGAGGGCTGATGCACCAATATCAGATGGTTTAAAAATACACAATGACATTGAGTTTGTATGTAGACATATAACAGGAAGGCATAGAGATGAATTTTAAGCTCAAAAGGGAGTCCCTTATATTTGAGCTTTCAGACATATTCCTGTTCTTCCTGACAAAGATAGAGGAACATCATCAAAATCTTCTAAGAAACATTTCTATAGCACACATCTCTCTGTCTATCTTCTCTCCTTCTTTTACTCCCTTTCCCCCTGTAGATGCCTATCTACTATATATAGACTCATTGCTCTCAGTATTTATCTTGTTACTTGACATCTTCAAGAGAAGTGCTGGCTTGTAGCATACATGGCTTGGGATGTGTTTCAGAAAGACCAAATTTGAAAGCACTTCACTCTTCCACTCCTGCAGCAATCCCTGAGCTTCCTGTGGTTTTTGTATGTCAACATAGGACTGATCAGTGTTTTGGACAGAGCAGCTACTGTAGGGATAGGTTTATTTCACCCAGTGCCACCTTCAGCTGAGCCTCCATCATGTGCAGGGGAGATGGAAGGAAGCTGAGCCTTCATGGCTGAGGTGTTCATTGGCACCTCTGCCAAGGATGACAGCAAAGAAGCTGTGCTGGTTTGGCTGGGACTGCTCTGAATTTTGACAAACTTCACTGGAAGACGAATGCCTTGGCCACTGTCCCAGACCCAAACGTTTCCTCAGCTCCCTGCTTGTCTGCTTCTCTCCCCAGAGATTCCCATACTTCCCTCTGTAAATAGGCACAGTTCCAGCTGCATATTGGGAGTCAAGAACAAATAAAACTAAAGCCTGATAGAGTGGCAGCTGTAAAAGGGAGGTGCAGCCTGCAGGGAAGAGTGGAGCTTGTTTGCAGAGAGATATGCAGGTCCCTGTCCAGGACTAGTGCCTGAACACTAGGAAAGGAAGGGCTGCAGGGTGTGGGGTTGGGTAGGAGAGGGCTGAAGCCAGGGAGTTGAAGGGAGGGAGCCAAGGGCTGAAGCAGAGTGGTGATGAGGGAGGATCCTCACAGGGGGCCAGTGCTCGCTGACATGTGGGGATGAGGTGGCAGTGCCTGATTGCCCCTTAGCAGCACTGCTGATCTAGCAAAATGATCTTGTTCACCCACAACAGGAAAGGAATTGAGGCAGAAACCTCATCAGCATACCACACAAGACAACTGATATAAAACATTCCCCTGTTTGTACCATTCTAAAGAATCTTTAAAAGATATTTCTTTTCTGTTTTGTAGCAATCTCTTCAGCTCTTGCTGATCCCTAGAGAAAACAACAACAAACACAACCTAGCTTAAAAAACAAAAACAAAAAATAACACCCAGCAGACATCACAGGACTGGGATCAGGAGATAACAACAGAGAATTCCTCTCCTGCATGCAGGTTAATTAAATGACACAGATAACCTTGTGCATGCCCAGAAAAACTGCATTTTCTTTCTGAAATCATATCAATCATTTAATTATCCCACTTCTCACGCTGCCATTATCTAGAGCTAAAGGCTGCACAATTATTTTTTGATTTAGTTTTTTTAAACTCACCTTTTTTCTTTCAAAGTCTGTGTTATCACTCAGTTAAAGATACATGTAAGTACTCTAGCTCAGATCTGACCTCCCAGCATATTTTTCCAAAGTTCTTGCATTTCATTTCTCATCACTGTGTATGCTAACAACTTCTTAGTGGAGTATGCAGCAACTTAATTGCTATTTGTCACGCATGGTAAAGTAAGGTGCTCAAAGTCATAGAGTAGGTCAGTGTCACAGAAGGGGTTCATTCCCAAGCTAATGAACTCTTTCTAGAGCCTGCTTCTGTCTCACCTTGTTGGCTTTAGGAAACAAAGATGGTCTTTAGGCTTTGAATGCCCTCAATCTCAATAAAAATAGGTTTAATTAGTATCTCAAATCAAAGGGAGGAAAAGCTGCTCATCTTCTCTAGTGATAAATATGCTGTGAAGGCATCAGTTCAGGTGTACTGCAAACACACACAACAGAGTTTGGCCACAGCTGACTGACTTTGATCAAAATAAAATTACTTCTAGAGCACTTGAGGGTGTTGCAGGGAAGAACTGGATTTACATAATCTCTGTGGTACAGAACTAAAAAGTGGGAAGCTTCAGGACAGAACTGAGTGAAATCAGCTAAATTGCATCAGATTGCAGGACAAAGGTGACAGCTGGAGTGTGTGGAATACCTTTGCAGACCTGGATGGAGCCTGAGGCTGCCATTGCAGTAGGGATCTGCAGGACAGGATCACATGCATTTTTCTGGTCTATGAGCTGCTTTCACAGGATGCTGCTTGCTGAATCCCGAACCTTGCATGAACCACCAAATGTGCAAACCTTCAGTGTGTGGTACAGCCCACTCTCCACTTCTCACCCCATGGTTGTATTCCAGGCCAAGGAGTATGGGCAGCTTGTCTCCCAAGATTTTCAATCCCCAGATATCTGCATTTGCACTACTAAAGCAGGGTGGTGGAAGGCCAAGGAGTGTGTGGGGAAGCTGGAGCGATGGAGAGAACTTCCTGTGCATTAGAAGGAAATTCTTATTGGCTTTGACTGCAATTTGTGCCTTCACAGCCTGGGTCCCTCGCCAGCTGTTCTTCCTGTGCTGAGTGCTCTGCTTGCTCTTGTTCACATTGCAATCTCCAGGACTGTATTATTTTTTTTTT
>NW_005057079.1:0-2735 GCF_000277835.1 Geospiza fortis
AAGTATTCCTGCCAGTGTTTCACTGTGCACTGTTTTCTTTTGCATATTCACCCTGTAAAAATATCTCATCATCATTCTCCCCTGGTACTCAAGAGGGATCTTGTACTGCTCTCAGCAGTCAGCATTATAGTCTTCATACTCTCTGCTGAGATTTGATGGTTCATTTCCTCTGCCCAGACTAACTTCAGCTTGTCAATATTGCCCTGCAGTTCTGTAAAAAAAGTACATGCAAAATATACTTATTTGTACTTAGAGCAGATAGTTCATCTTGAAATTTCCTTACACAGCAAGCCAGTGGTGATAAAATAGGTTTAAACTACAGATTATTATTAAACATTTCTTCCTTTTCAAAGCTTCCATGCTAAATTCTAGGACTTTTCTGGTAACACGCTCCAAGTGGTCTCATTCAGCTCCTTTGTGAAGGACCTGAGTGTAGCAGCAATGTTTATTTCTCAGCACTTTTCACCAGGCTGGGAGCTTCGCATGAAAAATTAAAAAAATATAGGATCTGGGATGTGGCACAGAAGAGGAGTTCTGTATTTTCAAGTCCAGTCTGTGCTACTGCTGGCACTCATGCCCTCTAATTTATCAGCAATGCCCTAGACAATTAGTTTTTTCTCTCCCCTGCTCCTACGGGAAAGATGCTTCACATGGGAAACCTCACTCTGATGGTTGGAGGCATTTTTGTTCTTTGCAGCTTCCATTTATTGAGGACTAGATTGTACATTCTTATGCTCACATTTGCCTTCAGCTTAAATGAGGCAGCCCTTCCCCAGCCTTCTCCTAGGATGCATTAGTAGATAGCTTTCACAGACCTGTCAGACTTTTTTTATTGTTAGCTACACTGAGTCAAATTTTTAGCATTCTCTTACCAGACTGGGTCTCTTGGCGAATCATCTCAGCTGTCTTCATTTCTCAAGCCAAATTCAGAATGTGAGATGGGGTAGTGGAACAGGGCTCAAACATGAACTTTAATCCTGTTGGATCCACCCTCTAGCCCCTCATTCCCATGTCTATGCAGAAATTCAGAACCACCTGAGGTTCAAGCCAAAAACCCCTTTTCCCAGATGTTACAGATACCATCAAGAACTCTTCCCTTTCCCCACAGAAGAAAAAATTCACTTTAAGCTATACCATACTGGTGTTCCAGTTACTGTCTGGTGACAGATAGCCAAGAAGGCAGGAAGAGCCAAGCTGGCCTCACCCCTGCCAACAATGGGGTGGGTCTCATTAAGACATACAAACTCTGAGCAGCCACCTCAGGACAGCACTGATCTGAACAGGCAGCACAGCACAGTCTGTTGTCAGGGTATCCTCATTAAACCCCTTGTCACTTCACCAGACAGAGGGGATGTGAGCTCCCTGTCCTTCACACATGCTTGCTTCACCTCCTCTTTCACCCAGGCATTCATCAGGCCACAGAGTGGAGAAGCTATTTCTTGTAGGATTCAGCATATACACCTCACCTTCCTGTTGCAGATTTTTTCACCTTATGTCACATCGCTGAAAAAATTTGGTGATGAAATTGTTAAATGCATCATGGTAAACATTGTCAACCTGTAAAACCCCACTGGGCAGCTGCTGTACACACTTATCTCCAGGCAGGCAGGCTCTGCCATCTTGCTGGCTTAAAAGAAATGTTAATTTTCCCATGTAGAATATAGAGATGGATTCAATTTCTATTCCTGCCCCTTTCTTCTCACTCATTCTATCACTGCTTTTCTCCCCCCTTTCCTTTGCAGCCACATGCCTACAGCAAGAGCAGCATCCTAGCAGACCCCTGAGGCCAACCAGTCCAAAGCTTTCCTGAAGCCACAGAAAGTTTCACCAGCTTATACTGGAGTGGGGCATGGAGCCAGGACTCTTGCTGCTGATTGTGGTACATCCCTGTCCCTTAAAACAAGCTGCCTCAGTGCTAAGACCTGACTCACATGGAGCTGACCCAGCCTCACTGCTGCACTCCAGATTACAGAGAGGGATCCTGGGCAGCCAGCAGGGACAGACACGAGTGCACACCTCACTCTGGCAGCCTGGTGCTCCAAGGCATTTTGTTGGCAGTAACACCATGGAGTCAGTGCTCCATTTCCTGCCTACCAGCAAAGCTGGTACCAGACAGCAACAGAGCAATGCTTGTGTCATCTTGCTGTAGCACAGCATCCTGGCAATTCAGAATGCTACACCAAACAGCAAAGACGTTTTGCAATTAAGAGCTGGATGACAGGAAGCAGAAAGTTCGCACCTGCCACTGAGCCTTTCAGGCCAAACTGAAATAACCCACTTGGATTTAATCTCTTCTTCCTAAAGACAAAGCCACAACTCATATGTTTCCATTCTGTTAATGACAGACATATGATCTTGTCAGAAAGCCAAAGTCTTAAGCACTAAATTCCCGATTCCTGTTCCTAATTCTGTCACACATTGTCTGAATCAAGTCATCCCACTGCTGTTCCTCAGCCTCCCCCCCAGGAAGAGGGGAGGGTTATACTTCACTGGGCTCTGATGAGCCCCAGTCATGCACTCTGGAATCCATCACTCCTACCACAGAGAAACTTGTTTCTTAACCCTGGAAGGAAGGTATTGTTATTTATACACACGCACACAGAGTAACCCCATCTGAGTAGCTGATCGTACTGAAGGAGGCAGGGAAGAGCACAGGTATCACAAAAAGAAAACAGCAGTGCTCTGGATGTCTTCATCCAGATCAGAAATACAGCATCACCTCACCCAGGCTTCAT
>NW_005057080.1:0-2734 GCF_000277835.1 Geospiza fortis
TTCAGAGAATGTGAATCCCACAAGACAGCACATACGAGTGAGCACATCATACATGCTCAGCCTGTGTATTGATCTGTCTGTTTCACAGTGCCACGTCAAGAGTCTTGGAAATATTCCTTGCAATGAAATACATTATGTTTTGAAGAGCACAGCTGTTTTTCCATTGCCTTGTGTTACCTATGTTTAAAACATAGCATATTCAAAACACTCTGAAATCAAGCATTTTAGAGATAGAAGTCTTAAAAGCCTAAAAGGCTATAAGAGTTTGGGAAATCATAGAAAAATCAATCCAAATGCTAGAGAATTCCTGGCTTGAGAATGTAAACTTTAAAGAATTCAGCTGTGAGAGATCTATGTTTATTCAAGGTAGGGCAGGCTATTGTGTGAACCACAAGCCTGTTTCTGTACTCCAAAGGGAACTTGAACCAAAGTAAAGTTTGGAGTGCCCCCATTTCCAGCTAAAGAAGTGAGGACTCAAAAGTAAATGCTCTGTCTAGATTTATCCAAGTAAATAGGTTCATGGATTTCTCACAACATTCATAATTCATTGGGATTTTACCATTGTCAGCAGTTCATTTTAAATGCTCTTGCCATCTTTGAAGGACCAGCCAAACAAAATCCTCTTAACTAAGAAGACAGCTGCTGTTTAATATACTTTCTAGACTAGCTAAGTGCAGCTATCTTTTTTCCCCTGTATAAACTCTAATTTCCTATAAAAACTTTCCTCAATTTACTCCTATAGGGCTTTGGGGTTGAGAAGTTTATTTGTTTTTAAAGCAGAACTTAAGTATAGGACAGATTTTCTGAGTTCACAGATCTGATGTACTGCTGCACTTTGCAAAACAAGTTATGATATTTCTGACACGTACACAAAGCAAGGCTGCACCTGTCACAAAGTTTGCAGATTCAACATTCAGCCCTAATGATTACCAGCCTTTATTACAAGATGGGAACACAGTACCTCCAGTTTCTGCTGTCATAAATGCTGAGTAATCTCACTGTACATTTTCTGATTTACATACTCACAACAGTGCATGTAATCGTACTTTGATTAAAACCATCAGTGTAGCACAGAAGCCAGGCTGTTCTGATTTCTACCAGACACAAATCTCTTTATAATACACTGCAGTAATACCAATATAATCCTGAATAGCAATGAACTGGCAAAAAACAGGGAGAGAAGTTTGCAAACACCAGAGCTTTATGACTTTATTTCTATGCAACAATCTTTTTTTTCCCAAAAAAGAAAAAAGCACAAAATGACAAGAACTAATGTTCCACATAGTGCAACTCCTTTTCTAAAGCAGCAGTCACTCAAGGCATTTAAATGTACATGGCAAGGAGCAATTATAAATTGCTATCTTCCCAAATCAAGGCAGTTAGTGTTTAAAGGCCATCCTCACTAGAAATTGCACCGACCTATTACCTTTAACAGTCTCTCCAAGACCTAGCCAAGTTTTGGGTGCACTGACCTATAAAACAAGACACATAACTTCTGTACTGTGAGGAGATAAAATAGGAAATTAGATTTCTTTTAGTTGGCTATCGTTTAAAACAGGTAAAGGAAGAAGGTGCTTTAGCCTTTATTTCACTGGAATTCATTGACTGTTTTTGTGTGGAGCCAATAAGGAGGAATTTGAGCCTTTCATCCAACATATTTATTTCTAGTGCTACTAGCACTGTGGTATCCGTGCAGATTTCCAATCACATTTCATCATGTACATTCCCCACTAAAAATATTAGCATTCAATGACATTGCATGCCTTTGAAAGAGCTTATTTGAGATTTACACAAAGGATTTTCAAAAGAAGACTCCTAGTTAGCTAGAATTTAATTCAAGTATTTGGGCCTGATTCAGAGTTTCCTGTGGATTATTTGAAGTAACATTGCTGTGCACTGCTGAATCAGTGTATGTGGGCCTTTGTGTAAATGACAATCACCTCATATTTTGCCTAATGATGTGTTTATTACACGTTGCCTTCTGACTCTGTACATTTCTATATTGAACAAAGAGGCTTCCTGCTTCTTGCTTTTAATCCAGTGAGAGAAGCAATATGTGAAGACATGAAAACCGCTTATGAAAAATTAAACAACTGCAGCTTTTTATGACAAATAACATGTTACAGCTGAAAAGCAGGTACATGGCATGACTTTTGCTTCACTGACATGCATTTCCAGTGCCATATGCTGCAGATGGTTGCTGAACATGCTGCTTCCTTTCAGGACATTACCTTGTTTTGATGGCAAACATGACTTGACAGATGCCTCAGCAGAGGAATTGCATGATATCTGACCTTTTTGTGATATGTCATTTCTAGAAAGCCTTGCTGCAGGTGCTCCATCATGGGACACATAACAGAGATACACACCAGAGAATGACATGATGCAAAGCCTTTTATCTGCTTTCTGACTCTCCTGCATTATATTTGTTTTAGAGCATGTCATCTACTGGCCTTTGTAAAATGAGATGCCAAATCTCAGGATGTGTATAGGACTGAATTATCCTAAAGATTTGTATCTATTCTACTGTGGGAAATATTCTCTTAGGTTTGTTTTTGGTTGCCTAATGATTTAATTCAGGCAAAGCTGAGGTTGAGTCTCAATTACTGTGCTTCAGACAGAGATGGATAACTTTAAGCACCTTCAAAGGTCACTTCATCCTGGAGCTGTTCAAGGCCCTGTCTGCCTGCTGTAAATAAATGCAGTGAAGAGCATTTCACATCTCCAAAAGCAA
>NW_005057081.1:0-889 GCF_000277835.1 Geospiza fortis
ATGGCAGTGAGGGACAGGGACACAGGGACCGGGCTGTGATGGACAAGGACAGCCTGGGGAGGGATGGGGACACTGTGACCTTGTCACCCAGTGCCATGGGGACACGGGGCCATGACAGTGAGGGACAGGGACACAGGGGACAGGGTTATGAGGGACAAGGACAGCCTGGGGAGGGACAAGGACACCGTGGCCTTGTCACCCAGTGCCGTGGGGACACAGGGACAGAGCTGTGAGGGACAGGGACACAGGGGACAGGGCGGTGACAGAGGGGACAGAGCCTGGAGAGGGCTGGGGACACCGTGGCCTTGTCACACAGCGGTGAGGGACGAGGCCAGGAGGGGTGAAGGGACTGGAGAGGGACAGGGACATTGGGGACAGGGACATTGGAGTTGGGGGTATTGGGGACGGGGACATTGGGGACAAGGACAAGGGGACAGGGACATTGTGAGATGGGGACATTGGGGACAGGGACGTGGACAGGGGACACAGGGACATTGGAGTTGGGGACATTGGGGACAGGGACATTGTGGGACGGGGACAGCACGGCCGTGTCACTCGTTGTTCCTCGAGGCATGGTGGCCTTTGGGGACATCAGAGCTCCTTGGTGTCCCTCAGCCCTGTTCCTGTCCCCGAGGTGGCCCTTGGGGACACTGGTGTCACCATAAAGCGCCTTTGTCACTCCCGTGGCCTCGTCTCTTCTTTGCTTGGGGACATTTTGGGGTGGCTTCGTGTCCCCTGCGTGTCCCTCGGAGCGCTGAGGGGACACCGGGGTGGCCTTGGGGACATCGGGCTGTCCCCGTGGCCCCGGTGCCACCGCCCGGTGCCATCGTTGTCCCCTCAGAGTGGGGCTGGGGCAGTTTGGGGTCTTTTGGGGTTTTTTTTTTTGGAT
>NW_005057081.1:2500-2734 GCF_000277835.1 Geospiza fortis
CCCTCGCGTGACCCCGGGCACCTCCCGTGCGTGTCCCCCCCCCCTCACCGTGCGATCCCCGGTGCCACCCCCGCTGTCCCCACCTTGTCGCTGTCCCTGCGCTGCCACCCCGTGTCCCCTCTGTCACACCCTGTGCCCGGTTTGTCCCCAGTCCCCGGTGGCGCTGAGTGTCCTTGAGGGTCCCCTCTGTCCTCTGGCTGTCCCCGAGTGTCCCCACATGTCCCTGGGTGTCCC
>NW_005057082.1:0-2733 GCF_000277835.1 Geospiza fortis
AAAAGCTGTAATACAAGCTGGAGGAAGCTACAGGATGCAGCCAACAGATAATAATGAATGTGCCTGTAACCAGCTACTGTAAAAAGCTCAAAACTTTATTGTTCCCCCAACAGAAGATTCAGACAGTCTCAATATTCAGTGACTGTGGTCATATAACAAGTGACTGATGTTGAATCTATTAGTGGAATTTGACCTCGTATTTAAGAAGAAAGAGTCACATACATGAACATAAACCAAGAGGCTTAGAAGCAACCTTAAGAGGTCACCTAATGCAGTCTCTTGGCCTCAGGCAGGATAAACTATACCTGCATTATTCTGCAGAGATGCTTGTCTAACCTGTTCTGAAAAGCCTTTCATGATGGAAATTCCACCACTTCCCTAAGCCATCCAGCCCAGAAATCCAGGATTCCTGTCGCAAGAGGAAGTTTCTTAAAGCCTAGTTTAAGTTTTCCTTCCCACCATTTAAACCCCATAGTTCTTTTAGCCACAGGGGAAATAGAAAACACATTTTTTCCTCCTTTTCCCTCTACAGTTAAATTTAAAGAACATGTAATATGTAAGTAAATTAAGTAACTTAAATTAAATAACACCAGTTTAACAAAGTTATTAGTGCCAGTATTCCAGTTTCCTCATAGCACTCGATAGGAGTTTCAGAACAAAACCCAAACTTCTGAAATTTTTTGAGAATACCAGGTGACCCTGGCTTTACTGCCTCAGAATCATGTGAAAGACCTGTTTTCTTGGTATGAAAGGATATACAGAATGTCTTAACATCATGTGACTTTACATGGTTTCCAGGTTTTGATTTCCTTATTGCTGTAAAAGTAACACTAGCCCAGAAAACTTGTTTTATGTCTTCAAGATGATATATCTGCTTCTGCAGACAAACTGAAAGAGAAAGGAAAGCCTTGTCGATGTGAGTTATCCTATTTATCTCAGTCACTCCTCCAAAAATTCCAATCTCAAGCACTACATGAACGCACAGTCCCCTTGGCAATACCAGGACAAAGTTGGCTGTACCTCAATCACACCACTTGACTCCCTCAGCTCAGAGGGCATCGGTATTGTCCTCTGCAAAGCTGGGTGGCACAGTTTCAGCCCAGGGAAAGGTATCTCACTAATGAGGAAGCAAGGTGATGTAGCCAACAACTGGTGTAACACTCCTCAAAGAAACTTGATTAAGTAAGGATTTGTTTTCAACAGGTTGAGTAATACTAAAGGAACTGAAACACTGTGCTGCAAAACAAATATTCTGAAACATACACGGCAAGACTTTAAATATTGAACATTATTACAATGTTAATTATATATATATTGCAATATTAATTACAATTTCAAGTCAATGTCATACATGTCCCTGTTTGTGGTGGGAATGGGGAAGAATCAGAGGTACTACAGGGTGATAAAATAAATACAAACAAGCATTGATGGAGTCTGGAAATTTGCTGCTGAGGAATGCAAGTGAAATACATGTGAAATACCCAAGTATAACCTACTGAAGTAAACCAGTTACACTAAAAAAAGCATTCTTAACCAAAGATTAGGACACAAAAGAACTGATAAAATCTTTGATTTCTCATTTTAAATTGATTTCTAAATAGGAGCAGCTGAATAAAACCTATCTTGTAAAATTGTGACCATAACCATTTCTTTGATCATCTCTCAATTCACGGTTTTTAATATGTGAACACAATGTCACACAACAGGATCAACTTAACACAAGCAAATCATCTCAGAGATTCTAAATCATGTCTTTTCCACAATAAACATCACGCTCCAAACTTTACCCTTCTTCCTTCTCACCACACACATGGCTATTACCTGTAACTTGCCTCTATGGCTCCTGCTACCAAACCAATGGTTTGAATCCAACTTTCACAAATTCTCATTTATTTTCACTCAGTTTTTTTGGTTTTTTAACCTTCATGCAAATTCTAGTGTATCCCATCACACTTCAGGTCTTTTTCACACCAAATAAGCTACAGCAAGCCTCCCAAGCTGGCTTCCAAACTACTGTCTTCTCACTTCCCAGCTGACAGATGACCTCCTCCTAGGACTTGGAATCAGTACCACAACTGAATCTTCTCTGTCAAACTGATCCCTGTCTAACACTTGCACACATTCCTCTTAGCATGGTCTCTCCCCTTCATCCATTCCCCCTTCAAACCATACTTCAGGTATTATTTAAAGGACACATTTCATCATCCCTGCAGTTTCTCAAGGAGACAGAAACAGGGATAAACCTACAAGAACATTTTCCTTGCTTATTATCTCACCTCTTTCTACAGTTGAATAATGTTACCTACAAAAATTTCAATAGGCATCACTCACACAGATGACAGTTTTATCTACCTAGACCTGATCTCCTGCTAAGGAAACTGAAATGTTGGCAATCTTCAATTGACTTTTATGAATGCTTAGCTCTCAATTCAAGTTCTACAAGGCTGTAACACAGTTCTTAGGCACGTTTCTCCAATGATTCCCGAGATTTCATTCATCATAACACACAGGTACCCAATCACCCTGAGCTGCAGGATAGACATCTTTGATACAAACCATTTTCTCAGTCTTCTGTCTCAGATCTATCTCTACTTTTCCTGTACCATATGTAAAACAAAAAGGTGTTTTTTCCATAAAGTGGTCCAGCTAATGCTCTCAGTTCTCAAACTTGCAAAAAATGTTTTCCAGCTTTTCGCTGGTGTGCCTTTTTCACTCGTGCCAACTGTCACAACA
>NW_005057083.1:0-2732 GCF_000277835.1 Geospiza fortis
CAAACAAACAAACAAACAAACACCCCAGACGGGTTTCTGTTCTTGCCCTTTTAGTCTCCCTCATTACATTTTGCCTTCATTTGCAGAACAGAGAAATTATTCAACTGGATGCAACTCCAAGGGTGTCTGGCAACACTCTTCAAATGCATGTTCTGTGAATTACCCATGGCCACGTCACAGCCTCTGAGCAGGACTGCAGGGGTGCAGGAGTGAAGGGACACCCTTTAGTTTCCCTTACAATGAAGGTGCAGAATGCAGCCAGCTATGATGGCTAAATGCTATTGACAGCTGTGTTTTGGCATGGTGGGCCATAGGGGAAAGGAGGAACCCACAACTGATACTCCACTGATGTAACTTGTGTGATGAGGGCTCACTTCTTTAAAATGGTAATTTATTGCTTCTGCTCTTCAAAGGATAATTCAATGGAAGATCATCACTGACATGTTAAATTATTCCCACTCCTGGGCAGGAACCATTATTTTATTAATTGCTATTTTTCCTTCCTAAAATGTCCTTTGTTCTTGGGTTTAACTGGAGGCTTGAAAAAAGACATTTTTCTTAAATTCTGCAAGTCTCTTCTAAAAGATCCTCTTAGGCTATGGCACAGGAATGACTTCCTATTTGGAAGTTAGTTCTTTTGCTTTGCAGTACTATTTTTAAAGCATGGATTATAAGCCAAAAAAGAGCTTGTTTTTCCTCTAGTAAGATTTTTCTGTAACATTATTAACCTCCTTAAGTCATGGAGCACAAATCCCAAGGTCACTGTGCAATCATTTGGCTCCTGAACTTGCCTGCTGCTTCGCTTTATTTCTAAGTTCTATATGCAACATTTGTTTTCTCCACATCTCTGAGTCTGAAGATTGAGTCAAGAGGAGCACAGGAAAACATCAGGACTGTGCTTAGCTATAGGTGGCTCTCTTGGGCAGTGTTAGGTACCTTTGTTTAGCCTACAGGGCTTGTTCTGCTTCTTCAGAGAACCGCAGTAGAGCTCCCTGGACAACACAGTGTAATTTGGGCCTTAGGAAGTCAAGAGCCATCTGTACAAGCCCTGACTTTACAAACCATAGGTACTTTAAGGGAGGAGGGTGTCTGTGGGTTTTCCCACTGAATCCATTCGTTTCCCAGCCAGAACTTGCTGGCCCTGTCCAGCCCTGCAGTCACTTATCTGAGCCACAACCCCCTTTCTTAGTTCTCCTTGGTCTCTGTCTCCTCACAGTTGGGTGATTTCACCATGACCATGACAGTTTTACTGCTCAGAGCAGAGTCCAGGCTCTGCTTCGGACAGCGGCCAAACAGTAGCAGATGTTTAGAGATGAACTCAGGGACAGGGCAAGCATAAAGGGACACATTCCCACTGTCCTTTCCTGACCTCTGACAAACTGCAGCTCACTTGCTTCCTGAGCCAGAAGTTGTGTCTCTGTATTTACTCATATTTTCCTCCTGTGAGTTTGTCTAATGACTTTTTGAACCCACAACAATTTTCATCATCCACAACTTCCCAAAGCAATGAGTCCCACAGCCTCACTGTGCTCTGTGGGTAAAAAGAATGTCTTTTTTACTTGACTGAAAACTGTCACCTTCTCCTGTGTTATGGTAGTGCAGAAACCAGAGAATCATCATCACCTGTTCTCTTTTTGTGCTCACTCTTGTGCTAAAGTCTTGGCACAGCAATACATACTGGGAGAAAGGAGACTCCTGCTTTTCTTCACATAGCCTGTCCAAGGCATACCCTAGGCACAGTTCTGAAATATAACATTTCATTGAGATCTGAGGCAAGCCCAGACAAGAAGGCCAGGCACCACAGCTTCAGGAGCTGAAATTAATCTTGCTTAATGCCAAGCTACTTTGCACAAAGAAGACAAATCATCCAGTCTTGAAAGTGGTTATTGGGTGCTCTGCAAAAATTAGAAATTACTTTTGAGTCTTGTGGGGTCTGTGGATCCATCCTATGAAGACGAATGCAAAAATATGACAGTGGAACCAGCCCTGAGACTCAGGGCTTCTGATTTCAGTGGCTTTTTCTAGAATGAAAGCCAACACAAAACTGATAGATATACTTGGTAAAAGAGAGGGATGGAGTTTCAAAACCAAAGCTTGCAAGACACCTTTTACGTGCTCCTTTAAGATGACTTTATATCTTTGCTTCAAGGATGTCAGAGAACTTCACAAAGTATAAGACTGCTTCAGAGCAGTCATAGAAACTGCTAGACATACTTCAGAAGAGCTATGAAAAGCAGGAGAAATTTCCAAAGACTCTAATTGCAGTTAGACACTTCATTCCTGTTCAAATGTCTATAGGGGAGACTGCTGACTTTCTAATTTACTGGTTTTAGTGGAAAGTTTGATTCAGATATTCTTGAAGCAACCTTGCTATTTCTCAGTTGGAAAGTGTACTTTTGTTGAGTGCCAATTAAACCTTAGCCACTCTTCCTCTTTATGGAAGTGAGCATTCTGAAATTAGGGAGGTCTCTGTCTGGGTGCAAAAAATTCGAGGGCCTGGTTGTACTGTAATAGTTGCATTGCAGGGAGCAATGAGCAAATCTCCTCATAAGGTTGGAAAGTGTTGAAGTTTGGAAAGGGCAGAGTCACATTTTAATTCTTTTCCAACATGTCTGCAATTCCTTTGTGCATGACTAGGGGTTTATCTTCCTGATTTAACTCATCTTTCACAGAATCTCAGCGTGGCTCAGGTTGGAACAGACCACAGTGGGGTCATCTGGTCCAATCTCCCT
>NW_005057084.1:0-2732 GCF_000277835.1 Geospiza fortis
TTACTCAGAGGGTGATGAGGCACTGGATGGTCTTTGAGAAATGTGGTCTAATGGAGGCTGCCCAGAGAATTTTTGGAGCCTGCATTCTTGGAAATACTCCAACTGGACACAATGCTGAGCAGCTGGGCCTAGGTCACCCTGCTTCAGCAAGGGGTTGGACTAGATGAACTCCAGAAATCCCTTCCAATCTCATCTATCCCATGATTCTGTGAATCATCTCTGGTAGCATAAAAGTCTTTTGACTTTGATTAGTGTCCAGCATGAGCTTCTGAGGGAACTGCAGACACACTAGTCAGCCACATGTGTGTAACACAAATCATTACCTCCTTTGCGAGTTACATCTCTGTGGAACTTCAATGTCTCAAGTGAATCTTCCCCATTTGTGTCCTTTGAACCTGTAAGCTTGATTTCAAGACTTGTTTGATTTCAGAATAACTTTTCCCCTTTTGTTTCAACTATCCTTGGCCAGAGCTGATACTTCCTCAACATCTTACTGGAAAGATTTTCCCCAAGTCTTTTATTCAATAACTACAGAAATGTATTGTCAGATTACCTTTTTATTTATTATTTCTAGTCTTATATAAGCTGCTGCTCATTATCATTTTTATTGAAAAATGCCTTAGTTTTTGCCTATCACTTTTCTCAGATTCACCTCTATTTATTTGTCCAATTTCCTGACATCTGACCTTCTGACCTCTTAGAAAAATGCATTTATATTTTAATCTAGTTTTGTCCACTGATTTAGGATTTATGGCCTAAACTTAATTCACCCGAGTAGTGTGCCGGGATTTTGCCTCTTTTGTCCATGGCCTCTGGGCTTAGAAAGCATTCAAGCTCTTAACGTTAAATCAAACAAACTTTAAGAGAGGGAAAATGGCTACCTTTTTTTATCCTCCTGAAAGGTGAGCTGGGCTGCTGTCCTAACCTCCATTTCAATACTCCATCCAAATAGCTTAGAAAAGAGAGGATTTGGACGTTCTTTGGCTTACTGACTAACTCTCTATCTGTTGCAATCTGTAAGATAAATCTGAATCTCTAGAAGGTGGATGTAGGAAAGATTTCATCATTGTCTGTATTTCCTGCATTGCTAGCTCTATGATTAAATAACTCACAGACAGCACATTTTTTATATCTAAAATTAAACTTCGAGCTGAGAAAAGTGAGATAACCCTTTCAACACAGGCATCATGAACAAATAATTAAAAATTTTTTCTAACATACTACTGGTGAATTGATCTTGCCATTAGTAAAGTATCAGCAAATCAAGCCCTTGGTGCTGTTCTGGTTTATTTTTTCTGATGATTAATGTGTTTTTTTGTTGTTTATTTTCCTGTTTGATTCAGGTGTGAACATACACTGTGATGATTAATTAGGTGTCGATGCAACTATACTATTTACTTATTCTAGGGTAAAAATTTGTGGCTGAAACTCAGCAAGGCTTTTGAATAGGTACCTTGCTGAATCCGATTGTACCTAACTTTCCAACTTATGAACAACTGTTCCATCAAAGGCAATAAAAGTATCTGTTGGCTCAAAGGTTAGGTGTGCACTGAACTGAGCGGTGGACTGAGCTTTTTGCAGCTACCTGAAATTATGAGGACAACTGCAACGAAACTACTGAGGACAGGCTCTACTGCATTGTATGGGAAGTAATATCCATAACACCTCCCAAAAGCAACAGGATTTGTGTCCCTTGCTGTGCACTTGAATTGGTGCTCAGTGGTCAATGACAAGCCATGTGTTCTCTATGCTGTTTGTCCTCTGACTGTAACTTTATGCAGGTCCAGCTGGAAGGAGAAAGCAGATTCCACATGTTTACCAGGATAAAAAACTCCTATTGCTTTGGGTTTGCACCTGAAGCTTGATAAAAAGGTAAGCAAAGCTTCCTGAGTGACTGATGCTAAGAGGCTCCTTCTTTCCAGTGCTACCTGCTGTCTTTCCTACAGCAGGTCCTACAGCAGGTTCATTGATCACAACTGAAGTCAAAGCTCTGGAGAGAAGAAGCGGTGTCAGGGACTGGAAACAGCAGTGAAGTTGCTGAAAATCATCAGAGCCATTACATAAGAGGACTGAGACATAATTACTATTAGGTGTAAATATTTAAATATTAGATTAGCAGAATTTAGCAGAAAAAGACAACATTTTTAGCAGTGTTAAAATGGCCTCTGAAAAATATGCAGGAAAGAAAGAGAGTACAGTACCCGCTTGGAGACCTAGGCTGTCAGTGAGAAAATGAAGGGGATATTGCAGGGTTGTTGAGTTTTGTATGGGCCTATTGAGGAAAATGAATATGTGAGAGAGTCACATCTAGTGCTGCTATGATAGGGAGTTCTTACCTGAAGGTAGGTCGATATTTCTTAGCTGTCGTGAGTGGACTTTGGATTCACCTCTATCTACCCCCTCCTGTAACTTCTTCCAGCAAACGCTGGCATGAGTTTTAAAAGTGGTAGAACTGCTCCTAAGAAGAATGAAGGGATGAATGGGTCCAATTTCATCCTTCTCTTTGTATGCAAATTGGAAGACTCCTAAATTGACATCTTTCAACTTTACAATATTGATGTGTCCCTATGGGTACATCATACCATGACATTTGTGAAGCCTGCTGAGCATGTTGTCATGACATGACAATGCTATCTCACAAGGTTAAAGTGTCATGATGGCATGGAATATAATTAAGAGAAGACTTTCTCATTTTGATGATCCAGAGTTGAGGGGCCTCTCAATTAAAACCT
>NW_005057085.1:0-2731 GCF_000277835.1 Geospiza fortis
TTTTGCAAACTCTTTTCCTAAGTTAGGCAGTCTCCCTGTAACAAAAAAACATGTTGCTGTTTAAACAGCCCAGAAAGGAATTACCTGACCAGAATAAATAACAACTGCCTGAGGGTATGTTCCCTCACAAATGTTGATTTGAAATTGCTGATCAAGTGTTAGATTAAGTGAATTACTTACAACTCTCAATTAATAAATACCAAAGCAACTTGGCTAAGAAAACAACAGAGAACATGAAACAAAGAGAACAATGCCCACGTCTGCAAAAATCACTGGGAGTGGTTTGTTAGAGACCAGGGCATTACACAGAGAAGAGATTTCTCCTGAATCAGCCTGAGAGCTGAACCAAGGGTCATCTGTTATGTCCCACCTAAAACTCTAATAAGCAACTCAGAAGGATTTAAAGACTGTTGGGCCTATAGGAAAAAGGAAAATAACTGCAAAGGCAGGAGAACACTTAACCTGAGATTTATGTGTTGTATCAACAATAATCGAAAGCCCGAGAGAGACCAAGGGTTCAAGACGTGAACCTATTATGTGTGTGTGTGGAGTGTGGAATGTGGGAAGCTTAGGGCTACCATATTTCTGTCCAGGTTTTCCCAGACAAAATGAAATGCAGTGAGACTAATGTGTCTGGGATGCATCCTTGATTTATACCCATACAGTAAGCTCAGGGTGAATTGGATTTACTGTGCTCACACAGATCACCTACTCAGTGCACACACGTTAGATCCCATTGCATCCCAAATGCAGGAGAGCCATTGTCCATATGCCACAGAACAGATCTGACCCTGTGCAATGGAGGTGTCTGCAAATGGCCTTGGTCTGCTCATCAGGTGACTAAACCTTGGCTTTTCCTAGACAAAATATCTAGGTAAAAAAGGACAACATTCCTGGAAAAAGTCAGATGCAGTCCTAGGTAAACTGCCTAAGTAGAAGTTTCATTTAATGTACTTAATGGTATCTTTAGAGAAACATTTGAAGATATCATTAGTATCAGAATTTTTGTAAAAAGAATGGTATTCACAGATACTGCAAATTTTATTGTCCTGAGTGTCCACAGAGTGAGAAGCGAAAAATATGTCATTGCCAACTCTTGTTTACAATGGAACAGAAATAAGTGCTGCTGTTCAAGACAAAGGGATCCTCCTTGAAACATTAAAAGTCTAATAAGCCATTTTCCTTCCGGCCTAATATATGTGTATTGTTAATATACACTAAAAATCCTGATCTTAACCATAGATTTTAAGGACTTTCAGTGCTTTTTGGAAATGCACTTTGAAGTATTTGTATTTTGAAGAGGCTCTGAAGTCCTCAAGTGGGGACAGTCCTTCATATTCAGAAGTTTTTGGAGCTCCACGATGTGCACTTGCTGTGCATCCCCACATTTCCTGTCTTGGACTACAAAACTGAGAAGCTGAATGAAGTAATTATATCCTCAGCAATGCATCATTAGTATTTCAGTAGAGGAAAGGCAAGAACAAGATGAGGAGCAGTAGTGCAGCATGCTCCAGGGTGGCTGAGCACAACCCAAGCAGACACACTCTGTCACCTCTGTCTTGGGCTAGGACCCAACTTCTGCACGTATCGCCGAGTGACTGGCAGCTACAGAAGCACTCTAAGACATAATCTGATTTCAATTTCCAATGTGCACAATGGCCATGAAGTTACAGTATCTTATCGAACTCCTATTTCTTTGGATTAAAAAAAAAGGCAACTTTATCTAAAAGTCTGCCTCGTTACAGCATACACTGCCAGAGGAACACGTCCTGTTCAACTTGAAGGCTATCTAAATAATCTAACTCAAAGCATACCCACAAGTATTCTTTTAAACAGTGTGAAAATAGTGCTAAGCATTTTTTTCCAAATCCATAGGGTAAGAAGCAGGCAATGACAAACCCAGGAGCACTTTTTCATCCAGTCCCTGTGCATGCTGCAGCCTGAACAGCAGTCGGTGTGGGAATGGTGGGACCCAGCACATCCGAAGGTTATGCTACACCTACTGTGTGCATAAAGGAATGTCTCTGTTCTGCACCACCATCACATTTTACATCCTGACTCCACTGCAGCCAAGGAGCAAGTCAAGACAAAATTACCTTTGCCAGTAAACCTGAAATTCCCCTCAGCAGATGTCAGCAGCGAGACTTGCACACCCATCCTCAGGTTACACACTCTCCTGTTGTTCCTTTCAGGGCATTTACTGAATCCAATTTATACAAAAAAAGTGAAGACAAAGTCATTGACATAAGAATCAAGAAGGAAATACATTTTTGTATTAAAAAGATGAGTGAATATTTCCTTTGCAGAAGTCATTTTGTGAGAAGCCTTTTGACTTTTTAAAAATCTCTTTCACCTGTTGACTCTCAAACTGAAAGATGCTATTTAAAAACTACCATTTCAGCTTGCTCCTCTCAAATTGAAAGTTGCTATTTAAAAATTACAATTTCAGCTTGCTCCCTTTCTGTTGGAGAGGGGAGAGTGCTCTCACACAAAGCTTTGGACACCTGATGCTCACAGGATGATTCCAGTGGTTCCTGGGCAGTCACTGTGGTACAAAAGTACAGTGATGCTTTTGGGGAAAGCTTCCAGAAATGCTAACAAATAGAAGTGAAGGCAATTACTCTTATCCAGTCAGAGTTCATATCCAAGTAGCTAAAACGTCTGCTGCAGCTGCCTAAACTCACTTTTCTAACTTCATGGGAGGACACTGCTGAAAAAATAATGAGGTTCA
>NW_005057086.1:0-670 GCF_000277835.1 Geospiza fortis
GGCACATCTGGGGCACACAGGGGACAGCTGGGATCACCTAGGACATATCTGGACACACCTGAGACACATCTGGGCACCTCTGGGGCACACCTGGGGACACTTAGGACACACCTGGGCAGCCCAGGGGCACACCTGGCCACAGCTGGGATATATCTGGGGACACCAGGACACGCTTGGGCACATCTGGGGCACATCTGGGCACACTGGGACACATCTGGCCACACCTGGGCACAGCTGGAACACATCTGGGGACAGCTGGGGACACTTGGGCACATCTGGCCACACCTGGAACACATCTGGGCACAGCTGGGGCACACCTGGGCAGACCTGGAGCACACTAGGACACATCTGGGACACATCTGGAACGCCCCTGAGGACACCCTGGGCACATCTGGGCACACCTGGGGCACACCTGGGCAGACCTGGAGCACACTAGGACACATCTGGGACACCCCTGGGGACCCCCCGGGCACATCTGGGCACACCTGGGGCACACCTGGGCAGACCTGGAGCACACTAGGACACATCTGGGACACCCCTGGGGACCCCCCGGGCACATCTGGGCACACCTGGAGGGGCAGGGGGCAGTGTGAGGTGCTTTTTACCACCTTTGCTTGATGACTTTCACACATTTTCCAGCCATTTCCACCAACTTGTGCACTTTTTTTTT
>NW_005057086.1:2329-2731 GCF_000277835.1 Geospiza fortis
ATTATCCTTTAAAATCCCCCAAAAGGTCCCCAAATCCCCTCACACCCCACGCTGAGGCCTGCACTGCCTTCATCCCCTCCTCCTCCTCCTCAGGACCCTCCCAAATCCTCCTCAGGTTCTTCCTCGCCCTCCTCTTCCTCCTCAAAGCCCCCCTCGGGTCCTTCCTCCTCAGAGCCCCCTTCCCCCTTTTCTTCTTCCTCCTTCTCCTCAGAGCCTCTCGGGTCTCCCTGAAATCCCCCTGAGCTCCTTCCTCACCCTCTTCTTCCTCGAACCCCCTCAGCTCCTTCCTCGAACCCCCTCAGCTCCCTCCTCACCCTCCTCTTCCTCAATCCCCCTCAGCTCCTTCCTCACCGTCCTCAAATCCCCCTGAGGCCCTTCCTCACCCTCCTCCTCCTCCTCCTC
>NW_005057087.1:0-2731 GCF_000277835.1 Geospiza fortis
AGTTTGGGTTGGAAAGGACCTTTAAAGTCCATTTTGTCCAACCCCTGCATTGAAGTCATTCAATTTTCTGGCTAGCAGTAAGTACAACATACAGTCAGTGGAGTATGATTGTTCCAGTGTACTTCAAAAATCAGTAACTGGGGACCATGTGTCCTCAAGGTGGCTGTAAAGACCAGCCTTTATCTTGAATCACTTTTATCTAACAGAGTAATTAAAACTGGAGTCCTAACTCCTCTCTGTTTTGCATGTGAGTAATAGCAGATGTAATATCAAGGAAGCCACCAGGAATGCTCCCTTAACATCATAATGACAATATGAATGAATCAATAAGTGAATAAAAAAATCTAATTACAAGAACCAAACCACATTTATGAGGTGGTTTGTTAGATAGGGAATAGTGTCTTTCCATCCTCATGTTTTCTCCCCCAGGTCCACAAGGGGATTGTAATGTTATTGTCTCACTGTTTCTGAGGACCTAGAAATTTCATTAAAGACAAGTTTAACAATAAATACTTATGCTAATATGTAATATGGACTCTCACAGAGCAGGCCCCTCTCAATTGACTGTAAATCTCACAGCATTACTTTCTGAAGACTGAAGCAATACTGTTTGTCCTCTGTGGAAGGCAACCTTTCCCCCAAAAGTCCAAGTCAGACCAGACAGGCTGTTGCTCATTGCTCTTAGTGAACAGGCCAGGTTCAAAATGTCAGCTCCAGCACTGGAGATAAGCCAGACCCCCAAACACACCAATTCTCTTAGGCTCTGAATATAAGAAAGGGAGCAGAAGGCTTAGGAAGGGAATCATTAGTACTGAGAGCAAGAGGGAGGAGGAGTAAAGGGCAGCAAGTGGAAAACTGCCTGAGGTGGTCCTAGTTGTGATTTCCTCCTGGTCATGGTTGCACATCAGTTAACAAGCTCTCTGTTTGAGGTGTCCTTCCTGGCATCTCCGTTGGGACAGAATAAAATCATAGGATTGTAGAATGTCTGCTCCAAATATTTTACAAAGCACAGGAGTGAGAGAAATTTGTGTTAAGTGTGTGGAAGTGCATACTGGTTTTTAGATTCAAACACTAATTGTTCTGGAAGTGTTAATAGCAGCATGATGCTATCTCCTACTTACTTTGCTCAGGAAGAAAACTGTACATGCATCCTTTGATCAGAGGCTCAGAGCATGGCAGCAAGGACAAAACAATTCATGCTATGTGTTGTGGTAAAGATACCCTATCTTTTAAATTATCTTCTCAGGAAACAACAAATTGCAGCCTTTACAGTGTAGAAAATACCTTCACACACTTAAATTTGCTATCTGTTAAAATGCCAAGTGTGTGGCATCTCTCTAGGGTAAAAGTGTTAATTGTGAAAGATAATCATGATAGCGTTCAATATTTTTGTCCAGTTCTGGCTAATGTTAACTGTTTTGACATACCAGACTGATATCTAATCAGGCAGGTCATCAGTGTTCTCTCTTTTAGGAGAATGAGGTTTTCCTTTGCCTGGATGATGGTGTTATATTTCAGATGAAAAGATGAAATGGAGAGATTTCACACACACAACCATTCCCACTTCTCTGGAAGCTAGAGAGGATTCATTTGCTCCATTATAGAAGTGGTATTATTAGTTATTTGTGACATTTCTGAGTTTTTTTCTCTATTGCTTTGGACTTAGGGTCATATGTAATCAATTTTTTTTGTCATGTACTAGTTATCTCTTTTTGTTTTCCTTGTTTCCATGTAACTGCCTTAACATAATTATCTACTTGGTGTTTTATAGCAATTTCTAACCTTGGGTTCTGCTAAGTTACACAAGAATTTGCAGACATTTGATCATGTGAGGACATTTCCCTAGAAATTCTAGAAAGTTTTAATTCCTCTGTTATTATATCTTTAGGAGGCTTTTCACATTAAAAGTTATCCAAGATCAAGAAATGTAATTTTGTGGTTAAATCAACAGTTTGCAAAATTCCTTTTCTGATGCTGTTTGGACACTTTCTTAAGGTAAAAAGATGTGCTTCAGATGAAGATTTACAGAACTTGATTCTTTGAATGTTATTAGTATTTTATTTTTACAGGAAAAGCTAATAAGAGCAGTGGGAATTGATATTGCTTTCTATCACAAGACAGTGTTTTTAATCACTTATGGCTTTTCTGGAATTGTAGCACTGAGGTGAAATTTTACATTGGGAAAAGTATTGGAGCTTCAGTGTTCTATTCCTGGCATTGGGCTAGGAGGAATCTCAGCTACTGTGGTGACTGGCACAGTGAGCTCCTGTGAGAATTTCTTTGGTTATCAAATGAGGGAGTGAAAGTTCTTGTGTAGTTACAGTGTTGGCACTAAAGCACATTGACATGTAATAGTACATTACAGAAATTGTAGAACATATGACTAAGTGGGACCCTAAAGCTTACTTTGTCTCTCTGGTTGACTGAAGGCCTTATCAACTGTGTACATTGTTCTTGGCAGATGCTTACACATCTTGTTAATTCAAACAAACAGAATTTTCAGTAATTAGAATTCCACAATTGCCCTCAGCAACCTGTTCTACTGTGCTTGCTCAGAGATAGTAGTTCCAGATGTTCAAGCCAAATCTTCTTTTATAACCATTTTAAGCCTTCTCTTCCTTATCCTAACTATGATGATACAGAAAATAATTTATTCTTTTCATCTCTGTAGCTATGTTTTACAGAGTAGTGTGTACCTGTCTTCCCATGGCAAACTCTTTATTACTGCCTT
>NW_005057088.1:0-2730 GCF_000277835.1 Geospiza fortis
TTTTCTTACATTCTATCCCTCCACAGGTAGCCTTCACCCTTTACTATTTTAAGACAGTTCACTTCACTTTACTTAGGTAGAGAAGCACTCACAGGCACCACTGCTCAGTGATTTTGTAAACCATCTGCATACATGATCTCTTCCCAGGCTTGGGATGCAAGACCTTGACTTTAGTTATTGACCTAAAGTAGTAGTGATAAATTATGGATTGCCTTTCTGTAAGAACAAACAGCCTTCTTTATTTTTGTAATGGAACACATCAGCCAGAGGGCCACCAAAAGAATCTTCTCTCTGTTGTGTCAGCCAAGATTTGCCAACCTCCAGCTGGAACATGTCTGCCCATACAAAACTGGGCATGACAAGGATGGGACTTCAGGAGTTAATATTAACTCATGAAATGTAAACCTGACCATGCAAAATCACCCTGTCCTCATTATGCAATGTTCTTCCACTTCTTTGTATACTAATGCAATATGGTGGGCATGTGGAATTCCTACTACATGCACATCCAAGTCAGTGATAGCTAATTTTAAAATTGTTATTTTATTTCCACAGATTCAAAACCTCCAAAAGTAACTATCTTTAAGTATTATTTTAAAATAATTCTAATTTGCTTATTTTCTTTGCTTTTTGCTATTGATTCTTTCCATTCAGTGAGAACACCTAAGTGATGGTAAGATTCAAGATTATCATAAAGGACTGCTAGACTTGGGTAATCATGTAATCTAATGGATGTCTATACTGACAAAGACTTAGCTGTTTTGTAGACTAAACCAGTATTTTTAGTTCTTACATTTCTGCTGTTAATTTTGAAAAAATGTATTTCCTGAAGAAAAAATATCAGAGCAAGGGAATAAAAGCTGAAAAAAAAGAGATTGATTTATTTTGAAATTTTGAAGGAGAGAAATTTCAGTTTCTAAACATAAGGAGGAAAGGAGTAATCTGGGGAGGGGGGAAGAAGCCAACAATAAAACCCCAACAAGAACAAAATTGCTTGGTACATGCATGAAAAACAGGAAGGAAAAACCAAGGCATGTGCTCTTTTCATCCTGTGCATACCCATAAATATGGTGCTTTTTTTGGCATCTTTGAAACCTCATGTATCTGCTGAGCATCTCTGGCCTTTGAAACAGGGAGTCCAGCTGAGCTCTACTTACATGGCAATACTTTAAACAGGATGCCAGGGTGCTGCAAAAAAACCTGTAAATGCTAAAATCTGCTTAAAATTAGGGAACTCTAAGAGTGTACAACTTCAGATATTGCAATCTGCTTTAGCTGAGGGTCCCATTTAGGTGCCTGTGTAGTACCATAGTCCAGAGTGACAGCCTCAATCCATAGTGCTTACATCCCTGTATTCCTGCAGTACTTATAGCCTTTGCTATTACTCTCACCACTCTGAGTCCTGCTGTGCTAGGATGCATTACACTGCATTTCACCTGCAGAATTTTAGTTACAGGTGCAGTAGGAGATACAAAACAAGACACAAATATAGGGCAGATAATGGAAATGTTTCTTGCAAATGGGGAAAAATGCAGTAGGGAAATAATTTATGTGTAAGAGATAAGACTTCTATTGCCATTTTTTTCAGGATGTACTGTGGGAGCACAAATATAGAAACTCAGACACAGCACAAATTCCACTGGAATGGAATGCTAATTAACTAACCATGAATTATTCAACATAATTTAGACAAGTATCCTGAAGGGGCATATATTGCATAAGGATGCTTTAATGTGCCATTTCCCACTCTGTGCCTAAAAAGGTCAACAGGGCACTATATTAGCATGAAATTACTTGACAATATGACTTTTGATTAATTTGATTTTAGCTTCTTGCCAGCACTACAATGTAGACATATTTTTACGGAATTTTGCAACAGATAAATTGTTATTCTAATTGTATGTTCATATATTTTAAAAATTTACTTTCTGCTCTTCCACGCATCTCATTCCCAACTAGTGGAATCAGGCTGAAAGCAATTAGATGATGTTGCCAGCCACCTGGTCTGCTAACAGGTTGATCAACACTAGATATAAATCTAAGCCACTTAACATTCTTTAACGGGAACAAAAGTTGTGTGGGGCAAATAATCTCTGCCAATCAATCAACATGGCTGGCCATTTGCTTCAAGGACTTTCATATTATGGAAAACTATTATATCGTTTTTCCCATATAATTGAGATGCATGGAATGACCTGGTGGATAACATCATGCTGTGAACAGAATAAAAAAATTACCTCCTAAAAATGTAGAATTTTCATATCTGAATTAGCCTGCTGTTAGCCCAATAGTCCTGCTGTTAGTAAAGCTGTGCACCAACTCAGGAAGCAGTGCCCAAAACCTCTTTCATTCAAACAATAGCCTTACACACGTCCTGTTTATCACCCTCAATACCAGGGGAAAAAAATAATCCTGTGCTCCATTTGAAAGGTAGGTGATGGCCTGATCATATGCTGGCCTTTTGGATGAAACTCCCCTTTCAGATCTAGATAGAAAAGGGAATTCTTAGAAATCTTGGCCAATAAAGTTCTAGGTAAGATATAAATGCCGAACATGGCATACATAAGGCATACTATGACAAGGAGGTAAAAAAAAGGAAGAAATACAGTATTTGAAAATAGGTAGCAATGGAAGAATTGTTGGAAGTTCTCCATGTTACCTTAATTTTAATTTAAGCATATTGTTCTTGGTTCGTTATATACATAGCTGATCAATAAAAAGAGGTCTATC
>NW_005057089.1:0-2730 GCF_000277835.1 Geospiza fortis
CTCTGACCAGAAAGGGACCATTCCCAAACTCTTAAAGAGCATTACAGAATCAACACATGTCCACGTGGCTCTGTGTCACAACACAAGGTGTTTACATCTGAGCAAGATGAAAACTGGGTAGCTGAGGGGCTGACATCACCTCCATCACAACAAAACACCATGCACAGGCACTACAGAGCCATCCTAAGAGCTCCCAGACCACATGGAATTCTAGCTGTAGGTGGATTGCTGCTTCTTTGTAAGATAGCTTAGGACTGTTTGTCTGGACCACAATCATCACAGCAATTTCTGACACAGAGGTTACAAAACCTCATTCACAGAGCCTTGTAAAGCAGCAGAGTTCTCTGGTTGCTCAGTTATTTGGCTTTCCAGCTGCAGAAGAGGATGAACACCATGGATTGCTGTTGGGTAATAAACAAGCCTCTCACCAGTCTTCAGAGCCATTAAGAACCTGCAGCTGCCAGCACAGCTCTCTCCATCATCCTCCAGCTACAAAGAGACCTCCTGTTTAAGGTGTACTCCTCTGGCAGGTTCCTTTTCCACACCACATTCAGTAACCCACGGCCTGAACTGATAGTTTTTCTCCAATGAGCTCATTCCATGTAAAGACCAGGATGTTTATTTCCTATCACAAAGGGCAATCAAGCAAGGAATTTGACATTCTGATCCATCTAGCAAAAGATACATTACCCCAAATATCTCCTTTCCATCCTGTAGCCTTATTACTGAAACTGCTGCTATGATCTGCAATTAGAAAATGCCTGTATCTGCTGAGAATTGCTTACACAAACTGTCCCAAACACAGGCAGCAAACAGAAGGAGTGTTCTTAAGGACATTTAAATAAAACAATGATCATTGGGTAAACTAGTTCTCTCAGAAGGAAAGCAATGAAATATAAACCACAGGTCACAATTCAGTATTGGCATAGCTCAATGGCACCTGGAAGGCACCTGCCAAACTGAAGCTTTCATTTTCACCTACAGAAGAATGCAGATTTCACAGCGTGGAATTGTGCTTTACAACAGCATTTGACTGTTGCTCAAGAGTCCAGCCTTAAATGCAGGAATCTCCACCATCTAGGAGGAATTGATGCAACAAGGATTCTGACATCCCCCAAAGAGGATGAGATAGGGTTTCAGATGCATCTGAGGGGAAAAATGGGACTTTCAGCAGGTTGTGATGTTGGTATTGCTAAAAATTGTCTTTCAGCAGTATGCAGGTGACATGTTCCACAAGTACAGTTCTCAAACAAAAACACAGAACAAGAAACAAATTCACAATTTTTTAAACATTTAGATCTTGTTTCCAAGGGATCCTTGAAGATCAAAGGCAGAAGTCAGATGCACCATTTGAACAGCAAGCTCAGTACAGGCTTCAAAGCTCAGAAAACCAGAAGTTGCCCAACTGGAAGTTAAATTTGATTTATTCAGCAGCATTGGACTGGGAGGGGCACAGCAGCTTCTCTGTATTTCACAATGGAAACTCTTCTTTATTCATTCTGCTTAATTACATACTGACACTGGAAAATTACATTATGAGGGCAGTAACTTCTCTAAATAGTTGTCACTCAAAGACGCTCTGTAATGCTTTGTGATGTCTCCCAAAGCAGGCTATCTGAAGACTGCAGACAGTTTTTGCCAGAACAATTGGTTCATATATGATTGAGGCATTTTGTTTTCTACAACTTCACGTTATAAAAGCAGCTGCAACACCTGTTGGCCTAAGACATCTCATGTGTGTTTCATTTATCTATTGGATCAGCCACTGGAAACCTGGCCCCAACACTAAAACTGAGATAATGAAAACTGGCCAGACTTAAGAGCATTTGTCTTTGGCCTGATTGGAGTTAACAGAATGTTTATCTAAGAAACCAGACAAAAGTTGCATTTTAGGTCTCAAGAGCTTGGATCTTATCTTGCAGTTTAACCATTGAACAGAACTAGCGCCGAGTCACAAGGCTGCTTGGAACACTGGGGACCAGCCTGCAAGAGCTGGCCACGTGATGTCCATGATTCACCACTCAGACAGGAGAAAAGCAGGAGGTCAGGTGGATTCATCAGAGAAAACATGGGTTTGAGGAATGGACAAAGCCAACCACTGAGGTCTCAAAGACTATTAGCAATACAGCCATTACATTAATTAACAAAGATGTTTCAAGCTTTACCTGCTCGAGACTCTGACCTAGTCAAATTTTCAAGGTTAGCCATCATTGGATATTCTGATGTCCACTCTGAATGGAGGAATAAATGCAGAGCAAAGACCCTGAAATAGTACCTGTATGTTTGAATAATCAGATTTTTCAAGATCAGCCCTTAATATTGGAAGGCATCAGGCAAGATGTAGGAGAGTCAGCACCCTCCGTCTTTCAAATCAACAAGAGACTCTCTATAGAATTACATCTAATAAGCCTTAGGATGCCTAGTTCTAGTTAGTCACTCACTTTAATGTTTCTGTGGTAGCATGCAGTACGTTTTCTGACATGCACTATTATAGACAGCAACTACTCTGTCAAGGCTGCCTTGAAACATGCTTTCAAAGGAAAGAAGTAAAAATCCTGCACTTACTCTTGCTTGTAACACTATCCTTCTAAGATGCTGCTATTCCAGATTTGAAGGTGAAAAAAGAATGCATCTGAAAGGTATTGTGGCAAAAGCTCAGCCATTTAAAAGCAAATAAAGATGCAGTTACCTGTTTTTACTAGTACTCATTATTCAGACTCCTCAAAAAAA
>NW_005057090.1:0-253 GCF_000277835.1 Geospiza fortis
CCCATTTTTCCCAATTTCGGGTCTTTTGGACCCATTTTTTCTCTGTTTATCACCAAGAACTGCTGCGCCAGAGTGATGTTAATGGCCCCGCCCGCTGCCACACCCATTTCCCTTAAACCACGCCCATTTTTCTATAATTCCCGCCCATTTTCCCCAATTTTCCCCCCAGTTTTCCCCCGTTTTTCCCGTTTTCGGGTGTTTTTCCCACCTTCTCCAGCGCCTCCAGCCAGCCCCGGCTGTCCGCGAGCTCGGC
>NW_005057090.1:2014-2730 GCF_000277835.1 Geospiza fortis
GCCCCCTCCTCATTAAGCCCCGCCCACAACGGCCCCCGCAAATTAAGCCCCGCCCCCAAAGCCACGCCCACCCAAGCCCCCAGAGTGGGCGGAGCATCCCCACAACCCCCAACGGCCCCTCCCCATCCAAGCCCCGCCCACCGAAGCCCCTCCCACTCCCCGCAGGCTGCAAATCTCCCCCCGGGCCCCCAAATTTCCCACCTGGGACCCCAAATTTCCTTCTTGGGACCCCAGATTTCCCCCTGGAACCCAAATTTCCCATCTGGGACCCCAAATTTCCCCCCTGGGACCCCGAATTTCCCCCTGGGACCTTAAATTTCTCCCCGGGACCACAAATTTCCCTCTTAGAACCCCAAATTCCCCACCTGGGACCCCAAATTTCCCTCGTAGAACCCCGAATTTCCCACCTGTGCCACCAGGATGCCCAGGACGATGCCGAGCTGGTGCAGGGTGCCCAGCGCCCCCCGCAGGCGCAGCGGCGCCACCTCGCCCACGTAGAGAGGAACCAGCACCGAGACCAGCC
The DNA here is from genome assembly GCF_000277835.1 of Geospiza fortis. Taxonomy (NCBI): domain Eukaryota; kingdom Metazoa; phylum Chordata; class Aves; order Passeriformes; family Thraupidae; genus Geospiza; species Geospiza fortis. The sequence goes on from NW_005057090.1 coordinate 2,538, forward strand.
CTGAAAGGGGCGTGGTCAGCCGGGACACGCCCCCTCGGAGAGAGAGAGGACACGCCCACACAGAGACAGGACATGCCCTTCGGCCCGTGGGGATCCTCCCCGAGATCACCCCAAAAATGCCCCCCAAAAATCCCAAAAATCCGCCCAAAATTTCCCCAAAAATCTGCCCAAAATTTCCCCAAAATCTCCCCAA
>NW_005057091.1:0-2728 GCF_000277835.1 Geospiza fortis
AGGAATAATGATGTGCCTGTGCAGGGAGGGCCCATCAGAGCTATTGAGCAGTAGTCAGCCCCAGGGGAAGTGTGGGCCAGAGCAGCATGCAGTTGCATTCTCCCTCTGTCTCCTTGAACACTTCCATTTTATGTGAACTTCATCCATTAACATGCTGTATGGTTGCTTGATCCCATAGCACTGTGTGTTTCAGAACGTGCCCTGCAGTGTGATGGCTAATGCACTGAGGGGATGGAACAGGTCATCATAATCAGGATTTGAACTCACCTGTATCATTTCTGATACTTTATGAGAAGAGGGAATCAGTGTAAATGTAGGTTAAGTGTTCAAGTTGTCCACCTTCTACCTCAAATACTGTTTTCAAGAGCAGATTTGGTTATGAGTGTTCTTCTGTGTGAGGAAATGGACCAAGGTACCAACTTTGAAAGAGAAGACGATACTTTCTTTGTTACTAGCTGCCAGCTCCAGTCTTTACTGTTTTTAGATCAGGTTTAAATTATTTGTGACTGCAGAGTGGGTGGGTGGCCCACAAAATCATTTAATATGAAGCATTCACCTTTCCATCTAAATCCTCACTGCCCCCATTCTTGGTAAAATGGCAGATGCTAGATGTGATCATCCCCATCTTGGTTTTCAGACTTCTGAATGAGATGTTTTAGCATTGGAGGACTGAAGCCAGCATTCACTATAGCATTCTTTGTGTATTTATTAATCACTAATGTTTGAAGCATAAAAGATAAGTAACCAATTATATTTCCACTTTGATCATGTATACGCAAATTCTTTCCTTTCTGAATGAAACTGAGATTTTTCAGCTCTACCATTTGTTTCATTTGCATGTCTACAAAACACTTCTCTGCAGAGTACCGCACCAGCAGTCATGTCAACATAACATTAAGTTTCAGTGAGTGCCAGTGACATTAAACTGGCTGCTTTGCTTATCATTAACAGGGGAATGAGATAATGTTTTTGCTTTCCTCAGTAATATTTGTAGTTAAATAAATGGTGGCTTTGCTCATTAAGAGTTAATGGTCTGACTGTGCTCCAATTAAATAGAAAAAATATCATTATCTTTGGTGATAAAGAAACAGAGCAAAGAGTTCAGGATTGGCTTCTTTCTTGCTTGCTCACCCTTGGTGCTAAGCAGTGCCTGTATGGTGTTGTAAAATGAAAAATCTTAACAAGCATATTGAAGCAAAGCTTCCAGGTGACATATATAGACTTTTCATATTTAATTTCCTTCCTTTAATTGCCCATGAGAATTACAAACTCACAGAAGAGGATTAATTTTCTGCGGGTCTTCTGAAGTCTGCACTGAGACTTGGAAACCTGAAGTTGCATGTAGGTATTCTACTGGGAAAAGAATCCTCTGCCTGGATAAACAAGTCTTGCTATTTTTCAAATTCAGTGTTGAAGTAAGGCAGATGATATGAGTATGCTGTGGCTATATTTAAAAAATGCTGGGTGCAACAAGCTTCTGTGTGTATGCAGCTGATGGAGTGTCCTTCCTAATGAGTCATCCCCTACGGAAGAACTGAGAACTGTCTGGTGGGTAGTTACAATTTCTAGTGGTACATCTAGCTTGCAAAAGAACAGGGAAAGCCATGTTGAAGTGTAAATTTGACTCCAAAAGCCTACTCAAGGGACATCATAAATGTATGGAAGGCAAATAAAATATAGCAGGGTAGTATGAAGGAAAGAAACCCAACAGGTAGAGCTCCACTTCTTCTGTTACGAAACTTCCCCTTTCTTGAAACTATAGAATGTTTCAAATTAAGAAACTGAAGTGCTTATTCTCATGTGTGCACCAACCACTGAGCCAGTGAGCTTCTGTGTGACAGCAGGAGATGTTCTGGTAGTGGCCCACAGTTTTTCTGTGCACATTGAGAGAAACTGGCTTCATGCTTTTTTGTGAGAGAGAATGTTGTATTCTGTTGCTCAGCTGAGTTTGACTGATTCTTTGCCTCTTTTTGGAATAAAATAGCAGCAGCAATACATGCACATGCTAAAGCCCAGAGAGAGTAGTGTAGAATTTGTAAATGCCATTTCAGATTGGTTGTACTCCAGAATTTTAGAGCCTAAAGTCAGACCACCTTCATTTGATATACATTAAAAGAAGTTCAGAATAAAGTGGTGGCTGGTTATTGACATTGTTTCTGTATTACAGTTCATCTACTATTCAGATTGTTAACTTTAGATGAAGAAAATAATGGCTGTAATGCACAGCCACTTCATAAAATTAAATTGCTATATTCAAAAAATATACTGGTGCTCTAGACAGTTTTCAGTCTTTGTAGCAGTAGGACAGGCTTGATTTTGTCATAAAATTTCCCCAGCTATTGGAAAGCTATTTGCAGAACACATTGCATGTTACATCATTTGGAGCAGAAAGAAATTACCTGCATCAGAATATTCAGTATTTCATTTATTGTTTCCATCTTCTGTTGCCCTACCTGCTGCATCTACTTTTTCATGAAACTAATGCTGCTGCATATTTTGTGGAAGAGAACAATAAAAGAAATGCAGCATCTTGGAAAAATGCATACCACTGTTTGGATTATGTCTGATTGTCTAATTCATAGAATAAGACTCCTTAAAGCAGGCTGATTTTTTTTCTGGTTTTAGCACTGAAATACCAAAGGATGAGTTTGGAAAATGTCTACCACCTTGGTTTAAATCAGAGCTGACTCTAGCTAACAACACTGTGGCAAAAGCTGGGAGGCAGGGG